>NC_087347.1:33745227-34048257 GCF_030014295.1 Loxodonta africana | reverse complement strand
CAGCTTATTTGTGGACCAGCATTTTGGTCCTTGGATTCAAGGGAAGCCCCTGGCGCCACAGTGGTTAAGCACTTGGCTATTAACAGAAAATTCCGAGGTTCAAACCCACCAAAGGCTCCATGGGAAAAAGATGTGGCAGTCTGCTTCCATAAAGATTTACAGCCTTGGAAATGCTATGAGGCAGTTCTACTTTGTCCTCTAGGTCTATATGAGCTGGAATTGATGATGGCAATGGGTTGGGTTTCAGTGGTTTTAATATTGGATTCAAGGAGCCCCAGTGATGCAATGGTAAAGAGTTGGCTGTTAACAAAAAGGACAGCGATTCTAACCCACCAGCCACTCCAGGGAAGAAAAGACCTGGAGATATGCTCCCGTAAAGATTACAGACTACAAAACCCTACTGGGCAGTTCTTACAAGAGTTGGAATCTTATAAGAGTTGGAATCAACTCGAGGGCACATAACAAACACTACAACAACAACAACCTTGGATTCACTATCCTTATTCCTAAGAGATTATCCTTATTCCTAATTTGGCCAAGCTACCTGTCACATAAATCCATTAGAGTTACTGCCCCCAAAGAGACTACTGCTATTCAAATATTGCCACTGGCATGTACCTTTTAAGGTTACAGACACACTGGATTTGAGGCTCAATTCAGGTGAGACTCCGCTTTTTAAATAACTTAATATCCCACTCGCTTAAGATAATGCCCTCTTCCAATCCATCAGACAATTGCACATATAAGAAAAGGTGAACAGATGATTTAGGTCAGCCTTTTCAGGTTCTCTCAATAAATTGTTGGTAAAGTTAGCTAGAGTCCAACTCACTTTTAATCTCAGTAAATCCCAGTCTCTCCAATAACTGTCTCCCTACCCATCACATTTTGCTGTGCCTACTGAATTCCCTGGTGGCCTAGTGGTTAAATGCTAAGGCTGCTAGCCAAAAGCACAGCAGGGTGAATCCACCAGGCACTCCCTGGACACTCTTTGGGGCAGTTCTACTCTGTCCTATAGGGTGGCTTGAGTCGGAATCAACTTGACGGGCAACGGGTTTTTTTTTTTTTACTGAATTCCTACTTTTCTTTCAATACTCAGGTTACTGACAAGAAAGGTTTTCTTCATGCCATTTGAATATAATCTCTACAACACAAAACATTTTGATATTTTGTTCACTGATGCATTCCCAGAGCAAGAACAATGCCTGTAGCAAAGTAGGTGCTCAATAATCATTTGCTGAGTAATGGAATGAATGAATGAATGAATGTCATCATTTCTAGTCCTATAGCCTCATCCCAAAACCAAACCCAGTGCCATCAGGTTGACTCCAACTCAAAGCAGCCCTACAGGGCAGAGTAGAACTGCCCCATAGAGTTACCAAGGAGCTCCTGGCGGATTCAAACTGCTGATCCTCTGGTTAGCAGCCATAGCACTTAACCACTACGCCACCAGGGTTTCCTATAGCATCATCGTATTGTTAAAATTGACCTGTTGGTTGTTTAGCAGTGCTTAATAGTAGTTAATATAGCATTTTTTTTAGCACGCTCCATACCGCATTATATTTTTACACAAATAATGTGCGTCTCTTGCATTTGTTTGCTAGCTGCACTCTCACCCCATTAGGCATCCAAACAAGCACTGGTATATCAAATCCTCCTTCACATGTTGCTGTAAAGAAATAAATTAGCATAGTGTGCCTACAAAAATACTTTGCAGGGGAAGGATGAAGCCACAAACAAAGGCAGAGGGCATCCATTACTTGCCTTAAAATATGGTATTTATTTCCTTGACTTATTCAAACTATACCTTGTTTATACAAGTCCATGTCTTGCTCAGTGCATGGCATATAATAGTCAGTAAATGTTACTTGAGTGAATGGATAAGTAGACCAAGATCTGCACTCATTACAAATCTGATGCCAACAAATTTAGATTATTTAGGCATGATTAAAATACAGTAATTTAAGTGCTTGTTTCAGCTCATGACAATATTCTCTATTGATTGGAAAAATGTAAATTCCAAGGGAAGATTATAAATATGTCTGGGAGCCACCATTCATTTCAGTATTCATATTTCATAATCAAATGATTCCTGAATAGACCACTTTATCAAGGTTTACAGTTGGTTAAATGCTTAATATCTTAAAGAAAATACTGTCATTTAATTTACCTTGTTGCTCACCAGTTTTACTATTGCATCTTTGAATCCTGAAAGGGAGCTATTACATAAGACAGAACAGAAATATTGTTTTCACTGATAGTTATGCCACTGTAACCTCTTCAAAGCATCAATTTTATAGATGAAACTTTGACATATTAATGGATTAGGTGGCTATGTCTAAAAAGTAAAGGTTCTAAAATTGTGTAAGAAAGAACTGTATATTTGAAAGACTTCAAATAAGGCATAGAGTCATTTAAAACTGATATAATAATAAGACTTTCTCACAATACAAAACTGACATGTTTTTAAGAATATATTTTTTGGGACAGAAAACTAATTTTCTCATTCAAGTTATATGCAAGTTAAAAACGACTGGAGGCACAAGTATATCAATGAAATATGCACTTTTCTAACCCATATCTGTACAACTTGGTATGTTATGCATACCAAAAACCAAACCAAACCCACTGCCATTGAGTCGATTCCGACTCATAGCAACCCTACAGAACAGAGGAGAACTGCCTCACAGAGCTTCCAAGGAGTGCCTGGTGGATTCTAATGGCTGACCTTGTGGTTAGCAGCTGTAGCACATATCCACTATGCCACCGGGGTTACCATGTTATGCATAGATGGGTTTAAAGTTTGCTGATTAACCACTTTATAAATAATTTATAAATCATTAAACTAGTAAAATTATTATGAGTCAGCAAAAAATGTCCACATACTAGGAAAATTCTACTGTTGGATCAACCTCAAAAACGTTAGATACCACATTGTATTTGCAGCAAAATTAAAGCTCAAGGAAAAGTACATAGTGCTTACCACACAACAAAAATTTCAAGTTTCTGAATAGCTGGATAAAAGGAAATTTGTTATATAACTCCCAATGTGGAATAAGTAAACTAATCGTTCGTAATTTGAAAAAGAAAATTAGGGTAAATCAGTTTTTCTATCCATATCACGGTTTCCAAAAGAGTGAAAAAATAAAGGAAAAAAAAAAAAAAAACCCTTCTTAACATCCCCATAGTAGGATGGTTTTTTTATTTGATTCAATCAACAACAATTACAAGGAATGCCACCATATGAACTAATATGGGATGAATGAGCAAACCTTTATTGGAAATTGCTCAGGAGACAAAGGAACCAAACAGTTCAAAGGTGCTTCTGTGGGTTAGAATCAGTCATGGAACTGTGGGACAGAGATTGAAACATGAAGAATGTGGGACAGAGATTGAAACATGAAGAATGGCAACAGCATGAAATCCATTGGTGGAAAGGCAAATAAATGGCATAAAGAGGAAACACGAGTAGTCTATTCCCTTTTCCTACCTAGCTCTCCTTTCCTGAAGTGTTTAGGAACTAGTTTTAATGTGCATTTCATGAAAAAGAAGTCCTACTCATTTTTCTGAAACCCTTGAATTAAGCAAAATCAAGCAAGTTTCCCTAGCACGTCTACTGACAGTCTTTAATGTACAATGCCCACAGTACGACAGGTTCTAAGTTTCTTTATAAATGTTTGTTCGGTGAAAGGGGAATAATGTACATAGGGATTCCCAAGCTTACTGCTCCACAGATTCCCTTTTTATATGAGTACTTGTGGAGTTAGGGGGAAGAAAAGATTGTTCCACTGAACACTGGGAAATGCTAACCTAGAACGCTGAAAAAATAAACATAATTCTGAAAAAAAAAAAAAAAACTTATATTAAGTCCGTGTTTTACATGTTTTGACCAGTTTGTTCTATCTGTGATGTGTTTTCCATCAGCATCCCTTTAAAGGAGAGTACCTAAATTTATAATTTACAATATATATGTTATCTTTCTCCTTTCTTTCTTGTAAGATTTAAGGTTAAGTTGTTAAAGACAACCTTATAAATATCCCACCCCAGGTATAAGTAAATCTATCTCCTTGATTTTTTTTTTTTTGCATTTTCTTTTAGGATTTACATGTTATACATTTTTCATCCAGAAACAAAACTCTTCCAATGAGATCATGAAAGCTCCTAGACGCAAAATATACTCTCAAGAAATATTTGTAAGCATCTCATGCTCATGGTACAATTTTGCTTACTCTACTGAAAAATCATCTAGACATAAAGGTACATTTATTACTTTCAGAGCCCAAAGTCATAGACAAAACCTCAGTCTATTATGAAGGCACCACACTGCTTGAAACTCCCTGAACTGCCAGCAAAATGTTTTGTGCTTTTGTAAAAGTTGTTCTTTCAAGCACTTGAGAATCACAGTAGAATTGAAATTTGAACAACATTTAGTAGACTCATTCTAACTCTCTGCTTTCCCCTGAGAATAGGTCTCCCAAATAAAAGCAAAATTTTCATCAGGTTAGTCACTTCCCCTTACACAGCAGAGCTTTCAAACTTTAACGTGCCTATGGATCTTATTAAAACACAGATTCTGATTAAGTAGGTCTGAGGTGGGGTCTGGGAGTCTGTATTTCTTATAAACCAGTGCTGCTGGTCCACAGATCACATTTTAAGGTTGAAGCATATAAACCATTAGTGTTGGCTTAGAAACAAATTCCCTCAGCTTCTAAGAAGTTCATTATCTAACCTCCAGCTTATCATAATTTAACCATAGTGAATGTTATCTTTTTCCCCAATAGTTTTTTTTTTTTTTAGTTTTGTAGTAAAATTTGTATTTCAAGAGTCAAATCTGGCCCAATGCTCTCAGAACTACAAACAGCTTGTGGTCACTCTTCAAGAATAATACCACCCTCTCCCCCCTCCCCCCCCAAAGACACTGTTCCCTTTATATCATCTGTTAAGGAAAACTTTTGCCCAGTAGGATGCTACAAATCAATAAGTTCTGTCATTGATGTAACATAACCTTTCTATTACAGTCATGGCCTGATTGACCAAATTGTATTAATTTAGTGAAAAGATTAGAATCACCCAGAACTGGTGAGGACACCTTTCAAGTTCTTTAAGCTTATGTATTTTTTGCTATATATATTTAACCAATCCTCATTCACAAAATTTTAGATGCCAGCAATTTCTTTCAAACTTCTGGCACTTTGGACTGATAGGCTATGTGCTTCTGAACTCTCCACACCACTATTATCCCATAGAAAACTCCTATAATGCTTCATGTTAGATCTCTAGCAGTCATTGCTTTCCTATACTACTTTCATTGTTACACTTTCAGATACATAGATTGTTTTTATTTTGTTATCCATATTTGATGGATCCACACTTTTAGTCACATTGTGATGTAAAATAATAATTAAAAATTATAAAAGCATTTCACCAAAATAATATTTTAGATATTTAATAATCTTTCTCTTAATGTTTCCAAATGTGAAATAACTGATGCATTTCCGTGAAAAGAGAGAAACACTAGGATACATAGTATCTTTCTAAGCATACCCACTGGTAGAAATCAAGCAACTGAACATTTATTTAGGCATTGTATCAACATTGACTCATGTCCCTGTCCTCTAAGTATTGATTCATCCAATCAATCATAAAAGGAAATTCAAAGAAATAATACTTCTCAATTTTAAAAAGATTAAATACATTTAAAAGAATGTACCAAACGGATCATAGGAGAAATTAATGTACAGTGTGACTCATACATGGTTGCATAGGCTCAATTATACAAAGTGGGAAGAAAAACAGATTAGAGATAAATTCATCCTCCTGCCTATCACAGTCAAAGGATTTTTTTTTTTTCCTTAAGCAATTTAAGGTACAAATATCAACCCTAAGAAATTTTTCCTATACATTCGTTTAAAAGAAAGCAATAAACTTGAAGGGGAAAATTTTTATATGTAGTATTAGTAAATCATATACTCCAGGCTAACTTTACAGGTATGTGTTGTTTTTATAAATTAACTAAAACTGGTTTAACCTTAGGGTCAGGTTCAAGTGGTGTACACCAGCAATCAGATTACAACTTGATGCAAATTTTTGCCTCATTAAAAAAGTCACACACTCTACCACTTCATTTGCAAAATAATTGTGTACCTGGCCAAGGTCAGAGGATTTTCCCTGTTTCTTTCACTGGATGAGCTCAGCTTTTAAAAATGCAGCTAAACTGTGGGAAAGAGCTAACAAATTTATTTTCATTTGAGGAAATAGCAGGGGAGAGCAAACTTCTAAAATCTCAGAGTGTTTTATGCTAAATTTTCTGATTTTCATGTTTAAAAAAGAAATAAGATAAAAATATGCTTGTTTTTGATTTTGAGTGAGACTGTAGTTTATCATTCTAGTCCAGAAAATCCTTATTCTCTAATTCCTAGAAAAAAAGAGAAAATTATTATTTCCAAAATAACTATAGGTCCCATGGCTTAGTTATAACATGAATGAACAAAATAATAATAAGACCCAACTATGTTCAAATGCACAAAATATGGTAAATAAGGTCCTATCAGAAATGAAAGAAATATGGTGATTTTACTGCCTTCAAAATGCATTATATATTTGATTCATATTTATATTCTAATATTCCCCAGTCTCAAAATATTTTCAGTTGCTTCTTTCTCCAATACTTAATCCAGTGATTTATATGTATATATATACACATTACAGTCTGTAAGATGCTACTGTAATTTTTTCAAGTTACCTATTTTGTATGTTCTAACTCAGCTAAGATTCTTAAATAATCATAGTTTATCTAACTCACAAGATTTATCAAGTTGTTCAAAATTTAAAAAAAAAAAAGTTGGGATCTTTGATTTATTTGGATAAAAAATAATCACCACCTCACCTCATATGTATTACTTAATGGAGTATTTCTTTGGGAATTTTTTTTTCTTTCTCTCCACAAAAAAACAAACAACTGATGAGAAACATAAAACAGAACCCTCTGGGGTCTTTTAATGAAAATAAAATCTAATTTTTTCTAACCTGTACCTGTGGCCGTTGAGTCGATTCCGACTTACAGCAACCCTTATAGGACAGAGTAGAACTGCCCCATAGGGTTTCCAAGGAGCAGCTGGCGGACTTGAACTGCTGACCTTTTGGTTAGCAGCCGATCTCATAACCACTGTGTGCCACAATATTTGCTAAGGACTTTGAAATGAGCATGCCAAAATCTTTTATAATATAAAAAATATAAGATATTTCTTTGTTACCCTGGGGGACTGTACTAAGTATTGTCTTATAAACGAAACTGACTTTAAACAAGGTTCTTGTACCATATAGTAATGAACATTTTTTAAAATAGTCAAGAATTTTTTTTTCAATAGCTAAATTGTATTATTTGCATATATATAATCCCTAAGGTATTGTTCAAGTTTTCAGCTCTTTAGCTGCTTTCTTTACTTTTCTCACTGTTATTAAAGTATTAATCAGATTGGTTGCAGTTCCAGGGTCAAATTTCACTTATTTTAAAATTCGTCAATGTGTGCATTTCTATCACAGAAATTGTATAGTAGCTGTTTAAGAAAAAGAGGCACTTCACATTATAAAGGTCTAGATTGTCTCTATTTGAATAAATAGTAAAAGTTCTATTTCCAAAAAAAAAATACATTAAAAATAGTGCATTTTGCCATTTCTTTATCTAGTTACCTTGCTCAAATTAAATTCCAGGAGGGCATGAATAAAAGGAGAAATCAAAGATTTTTCTCATTTGCACAAATCTCATCTCTGAGCTTTAAAGAACCATCAGGTAGCCATCTACCAAGAGAGGCAGTAGAAAATAGATGATCTAGAAAGTGCTGTGATTCCTCTTAGCAGCACATCTGAAACTACTACTATCAAATAATCAAGAACTTTGTTTCAAGTCAGCTTCACTTCTAAGACAACACTTAGCATAGTCCCCTTATTTTTAAGAGATAATTGACCAATACATTGAAGAGGTTCTGAGAAAGTTAATTAGAGTGACTGACCAGAGGGATTGAGGACGGTAGAGGATGAAGTGATCGTGGTACCAGCAATAGGTGGATTAATATCTGAGAGTAAATGACTTCTTCTCAGTAGAGAACCTGTCTCTGGTGGTGCTTTATAGGAAATCTTTTTCCTTGCTACCAAATTTGAGGGTGATTCCTAAAATACATCGGCACTCCACACACCACCGACAGCACGAAGTGTGACAGTATTCACACAAAGACAGCCACCCCGTAGGGTGACTGGTAGCAATTGTAGGTATGTTCTGGAAAGCACATGAAAGTAAAGCAAATATATTTATGATCCAGCATCTTCACATGCTTGTTCAAAATTGGATCAGGATTACTAGAGCTACAGAAAAAAACTGTAATACAAACTTTAAAATACAAACTTTGGGAAACTGCCAGCAGAGAGACAGAATTCTCTGCAATTAACAGACTAAACTTTATCCAAAAAACTGATCATTTTACATCAAACCAGCAAAGAAAGTATAAAAAAAAAAAAAAAAATTTTTTTTTTATAGGGCTGACAAAAAGATCCACAGATGCAGAGTATGTCTAATGCCAGATGAGCTGCAAAAAACAGGACAGAAATCTTTTAATGTAAAATTGAGATAATATGGGTAGCTATCACTTTTTTTTTTTTTTTTATCACTTTAGGTTGTTGTAGGAAGTAATAATGACATTGAGCATTTACTGCTTACTGGGTTTGTTTTTGTGGGTTGCTACTGGAGCCCTGGTGGAGCTGTGGTTAAAGCACACGGCTGCTAAAGGAAACCCTATGGGGCAGTTCTACTATGTTCTACTGGGTCACTATGAGTTGAAATGGACTCAACAGCAATGGGCTTAGTTTTTGTTGTTGTTGTTTTTGTTTAGGTTGCTGCTAGAAGTCCCTGGGTGGGGCAAATGATTAGGTGCTCAGCTACTCACTGAAAGGTTGGTGGTTCAAACATACCCAGAGGAATCTTGGAAGAAAGCCCTGGCAATCTGCTTGCAAAAGGTCACAACTTGAAAATCCTATGGAGTATCTTTTTTTTTTTTTTTTTATAGTCCTACTCTGCAACACCTACGGTCACTATGAGTTGGAACTGACTTGATGGCAATTAGTTTCATTTTATTTTGGTTTTAGGTTGCTACTGTAGTCCCTGAGTGGCACAAAGAGCTCATGTATTTGGCTGCTAACTGAAAGATTGGTGGTTTGAATTCACCCAGAGGTGCCTTCAAGGAAAGGACTGGCAATTTATTTCTAAAAAATCATCCTTGAAAACCCTATGGAGCACAGTTCTACTCTGACATACATGGGATTGCCATGAGTTCAAATCAACTTGATGGCACTTGCTTTTTTTAGGTGGCTACTGTGGGTCCTTCAAGAAGCAGATGCCAAGGCTAGATTAGACATAAGAAACGTATTAGGGTAAATGCCTGTGGGGGGAAATGGAAAGGGAACTGAGAGAGGTTGGGAGAACCATCAGACCATAATGCATGTATGAACCTTGTAAAGGGGAGAAGGAAGGAAGGACAATTAAGTGGAAGAGTCTTAGACTACACTACAGTTCAAAGAAAGTGTCACAAGACCAATGGTGAGTACTCAAGCCAAAATAACCTGAGAGAGGAGTCCCACACCTTTCAGGAACAGCTTGTATTAGTACCCATGATATGCGTAGTCATTGGTTAGGAGCTCCCTTGAATGTGTAAACTCAGGATTTTAGAGTTCATTAGTAACCCTGGATGGAGACCTGAGGTGGAAACTGTCATGGTTGCTACATAGGTATTGGACTAAGAAATCAATTATCATTTTCATTAGCTGCTAATTTTTTAAAAACTATTTTATGAATTGTAAATTGTCATTCTTAAACTCTATTTGTATGCTAACCTCAGGTTTTCATATGCTAGCTGATATATGAATGTTACGTGTTACTGATTTGGGATGGTACCTTAATAGCTGGCAGTTTAATCTCTAATTTATTTTACTGAATAATAGGCAAGTACAAATTTTGAATATTTTAAATACAGACAGAGGTTTAGAATTGATAAAGTGCTTTGAGTGTGGGGAGGCCAGTCATCTGTCTTCCACCAGAAGAGCTCCTTCTTTATGTCCTATTATTAAATATACAGGTGTCATCTCAAAAAAGGCTTCTGCTGTGGGGTTCAATATATTGCTTTTATACTTCCTTTCTTGCTATGGTCTTGTAACTTCCACCAAATGGCTGGGTAAGACTACGCAATTAATGTACTTGAGACCCACTAAGGGAATTGGACAGCTTGCTAATAATGCAAAGAAGGTGAATGGCACTCTTGTGGAGATGGGACCATGCAAATAAGGTATAAGGATCCCTAATGAGGAGGCTGGTCAGTTTTGCCATCCCACTAGGCTTAAAATGAGCCATCTCAGAGGCAGAAAGGGGGGACCTCTCTACCACCAAAAAGAAAAGACAAGAACAGAGCACATGCTTTAGACCTTGTGCTGAGCACCTCCTAAACCCAGGAGGGAAAGCTGTAACACTGGAGACGGCGCAAGATGGTGAGAATCAGCAGCAGAGAAACGGTAGCAGCAGAACTAGAAGACTGGCACCAGACAGTGCAGTGGGCTTCCTCGCCCATGTAGCAAGGCAGTTACAGTCAGTCTGCTGACTCGGGGAGTAAGAGAGCTGAGCACCTTCGGGCAGGAGGCTTCATAGTGGAGTGGGGTGCCTCCAGACACTTCTCAGCAGAGCTAAAGAGCTTTGTAACACTTGCTCAAGCAGGGCAAAGGCCAGGCCAAGGGGCTGAGAGGCCAAGAGCAGAGAGAGGCCTGCCTACGGGCATCGTTGAGAAGTGGCTGTCCTGATGAAAGACCTGTATGCTCTGTCATTCCTGGTCCTGAGTTGTAACTTGTTACTTCTCTAATAAACCCCCAACTATGAGTATGGTTTGTGAGTTCTCTGTGGTCATTACAATGAACTATTGAAATATCAAACCAAGCAGAGAAGTAGAGAATGCTGTGGGAGGGGCAGTTGGTGTCATAATTGGTAAAAGAGGTTGAAGAAAGGAGGTATCTCTGATTTCCACCTCATAGGAATCAGCCTTGGGCTGTTGATCTATATGCTTCTTCCCACTCGTGAAGTTAGAGTAGGTACTGCTCTTGTCGTGCCATTTTTACATGAAATTAACAAAATTTTGAAAATCATTGTTTTATTGATATCCACCTTTATCATATTATAAGAGTTATTCAAAGAAACAAAAATGGTAGTGTATATCCTAGTGATAAGAATCATGGGTCTCATAAGCTTAATTATAAGCACGATAAAGAGGAAAATCATTAAACATGCTGAAAGCATTGAATCTTTACTCTCACATTCATCAGGTCAAATACCTCTGGGTTTTCAATTATGAAACAGAAATGAAAGCCTTTATTTCTGTCTGATGGTCCTAAACCTTACTGTAACAAACATTACGCTCAATTTTTTTAATAAAATCATTAAACTTCCCATATCTTTAATAAGTTATTAATAGATTACATTGTAGTTCCTAAACAATAACTCCCTATTATACAATGCGGGAATTTTACAAACACATTTTAAAAGTACTACTGTTCTTATTCATATTTAGCTTTTGATCTACGAAAAAGGAAGGCCCATGCTTTCATATCTTTTGTTCATGGGCTCTTTTTTATTCCCAACTAGTTGAATTATTCCATTAACCTTTAACCAGTGAATTTCTATTTTTTTCTATTTCTCAAGTAACTCTGAATTCAAATTATCAATTATAAACCCCTGGACCTACTGGAAGTTG
Organism: Loxodonta africana; assembly: GCF_030014295.1. Classification (NCBI taxonomy): domain Eukaryota; kingdom Metazoa; phylum Chordata; class Mammalia; order Proboscidea; family Elephantidae; genus Loxodonta; species Loxodonta africana. The sequence continues at coordinate 34,036,483 of NC_087347.1, read as the reverse complement.
TACCCTTAATTCTTTTTTAGAGTATATTTTCCATTTCATCAACCAAATCATTGAAGAACTTGTTTAATAATCCCATATTCCCCACACCTTCCACTCAAACCCAGGCTAATAATGAATCACTAACAAGACTGTTGGGACTTTAATACTTTTCTACATATGCATCTAAGTCGCAAACGATTTCTACAACACTTCCCGTAAGAATATATCATGTAGAAATAAAGTCAATGCTGAGAGAGAAAAAGGAAAAGCATCTATTGCTTTATCTATGCTTAGCATTCTGTCACAGTCGAGAGTATTTAGATGAAATTAAATTGTTATCTTTGTTCATTCGTTTTGTTCCTAAAATGATACAAACAACACATGATTTCCTTGCTATAGTGAGAAAAAAAAAAAACAGTGAGAGGATACTATAAATAACTATATACTACTGTATAAAATCGACTTGATGGCACGGGGGTTTTTTTTGTTTTGTTTTTACCATATAAAAATCTAAATGCACTGAATAGAAAAGAAATTTATAATGGATTTTACTGAACGTGGAAGGTGGCCAAGAAAGCATAAATTTCTGACTTTTATGAGTAAACAGGAGGCCCCCACATGTCTATCAGTTTGTCGTACTGTGGGGGCTTGTGTGTTGCTGTGATGCTGGAAGCTATGCCACCAGTATTCAGATGCCAGCAGGGTCACCCATGGAGGACAGGTTTCAGCTGAGGTTCCAGACTAAGACAGACTAGAAAGAAGGACCTGGCAGTCTACTTCTGAAAAGCATTAGCCAGTGAAAACCTTATGAATAGCAGCAGAACATTGTCTGATATAGTGCTGGAAGATGAGCCCCCCAGGTTGGAAGGCACTCAAAAGATGACTGGGGAAGAGCTGCCCTCTCAGAGTACAGTTGACCTTAATGACATGGATGGAGTGAAGCTTTCGGGACCTTCATTTGCTGATGTGGCATGACTCAAAATGAGAAGAAACAGCTGCAAACATCCATTAATAATCGGAACCTGGAAGGTATGAAGTATCAATCTAGGAAAATTGAAAATCATCAAAAGTGAAATGGAACGCATAAACATCGATATCCTAGGCATTACTAAGCTGAAATGGACTGGTATTTGCCATTTTGAATCGGACAATCATATAGCCTACTATGCTGGGAATGAAAACTCGAAGAGGAATGGTGTTGCATTCATTGTCAAAAACAATGTTTCAAGATCTATCCTGAATAACAACGCTGACAGTGATAGGATAATATCCATACGCCTACAAGGAAGACCAGTTAATACGACTATTATTCAAATTTACGCACCAACCACTATGGCCAAAGATGAAGAAATAGAAGATTTTTAATCAGCTGCCGCAGTCTGAAATTGATCGAACATGCAATCAAGATGCACTGATAATTACTGGCGATTGGAATGCAAAAGTTGGAAACAAAGAAGAAGGGCCAGTAGTTGGAAAATATGGCCTTGGTGATAGAAACAATGCCGGAGATCAAATGATAGAATTTTTCAAGACCAACGACTTCTTCTTTGCAAGTACCTTCTTTCACCAACATAAACGGCGACTATACACATGGACCTCGCCAGATGGAACACACAGAAATCAAGTTGACTACATCTGTGGAAAGAGACGATAGAAAAGCTCAATATTATCAGTCAGGACAAGGCCAGGGGCCGACTGTGGAATAGACCATCAGTTGCTCATATGCTGAACTCAAGGCAAAACTGAAGAAAATCAGAGCAAGTCCACGAGAGCCAAAATATGACCTGGAGTATATCCCACCTGAATTTAGAGACCATCTGAAGAATAGATTTGACGCATTGAACACTATGACCAAAGACCAGACGAGTTGTGGAATGACATCAAGGACATCATTCATGAAGAAAGCAAGAGGTCACTGAAAAGACAGTAAAGAAAGAAAAGACCAAGAAGGACGTCAGAGGAGACTCTGAAACTTGCTCTTGAGCGTTGAGCAGCTAAAGCAAAAGGAAGAATTGATGAAGTAAAAGAACTGAACAGAAGATTTCAAAGGGCCTCTCGAGAAGACAAAGTGAAGTATTATAACGACACGTGCAAAAAGCTGGAGATGGAAAACAAAAAGGGAAGAACACGCTCAGTGTTTCTCAAGCTTAAAAAACTGAAGAAAAAATTCAAGCTTTGAGTTGCAATAGTGAAGGATTCCATGGGGAAAATATTAAATGACGCAGGAAGCATCAAAAGAAGATGGAAGGAATACACAGAGGCATTATACCAAGAAGAATTAGTCAATATTCAACCATTTCAAGAGGTGGCATATGATCAGGAACCGATGGTACTGAAGGAAGAAGTCCAAGCTGCTCTGAAGGCATTGGTGAAAAACAAGGCTCCAGGAATTGATGGAATATCAATTGAGATGTTTCAACAAACAGATGCAGCGCTGGAGGTGCTCACTCATCTATGCCAAGAAATATGGAAGACAGCTTCCTGGCCAACTGACCGGAAGAGATCCATATTTATGCCTATTACCAAGAAAGGTGATGCAGCCGAATGTGGAAATTATAGAACAATATCATTAATATCACAAGCAAGCAAAATTTTGCTGAAGATCATTCAAAAACGGCTGCAGCAGTATATTGACAGGGAACTGCCAGAAATTCAGGCTGGATTGAGAAGAGGACGTGGAACCAGGGATATCATTGCTGATGTCAGATGGATCCTGGCTGAAAGCAGAGAAGGATGTTTACCTATGTTTTATTGACTATGCAAAGGCATTTGACTGTGTGGATCATAACAAACTATGGTTAACACTGCAAAGAATGGGAATTCCAGAGCACTTAATTGTGCTCATGAGGAACTTTTACACAGATCAAAAGACAGTTGTTTGGACAGAACAAGGGGATACTGATTGGATTAAAGTCAAGAAAGTTGTGCGTCAGGGTTGTATGCTTTCACCATACCTGTTTAATCTGTATGCTGAACAAATAATCCAAGAAGCTGGACTATATGAAGAACAGGGCATCAGGATTGGAGGAAGACTCATTAACAACCTGCGTTATGCAGATGACACAACCTTACTTGCTGAAAGTGAAGAGGACTTGAAGCACTTACTAATGAAGATCAAAGACCACAGCCTTCAGTATGGATTACACCTCAACATAAAGAAAACAAAAATCCTCACAACTGGACCAATAAGCAACATTATGATAAATGGAGAAAAGATTGAAGTTGTCAAGGATTTCATTTTACTTGGATCCACAATCAACACCCATGGAAGCAGCAGTCAAGAAATCAAAAGACACATTGTATTGGGCAAATCTGCTGCAAAGAACCTCTTCAAAGGGTTGAAAAGCAAAGATGTCACCCTGAAGACTAAGGTGCACCTGACCAAAGCCATGGTATTTTCAATCACATAATATGTATGTGAAAGCTGGACAATGAATAAGGAAGACCGAAGAAGAGTTGACACCTTTGAATTGGGGTGTTGGTGAAGAATATTGAATATACCATGGACTGCCAAAAGAACGAACAAATCTGTCTTGGGAGAACTGTGGCCATACTGCTCCTTAGAGGCAAGGATGGTGAGACTGCGTCTTACATACTTTGGACATGTTGTCAGGAGGGATCAGTCCCTGGAGAGGGACATCATGCTTGGCAGAGTACAGGGTCAGTGGAAAAGAGGAAGACCCTCAATGAGGTGGATTGACATAGTGGCTGCAACAACGAGCTCAAGCATAACGATAATTGTAAGGACGGCACAGGACCAGGCAGTGTTTCGTTCTGTTGTGCATAGGGTCGCTATGAGTCAGAATCGACTTGATGGCACCTAACAACAACAACAACATAAGTAAATGACCTAGGGAAAACAATCCTTGTCATCTCATTCTAACCACATTAGTTCAGTAATTTTCACTGCAAAAAAAAAAGCCATAACATTAGTCTAACAGTTATTTCCAAATTTTTAATAAATTAGATGAATTTCTTGTCACATAAATACTGAGATGACCTAACTTTATTCTGCAAAGAGTTTCACTTTAAAATGTTACTAATCAGACTAAGATAGGGAACCAAAAAAAAGGGAACAGAGGGCCCCCCAAATCTGAAAAGTACAGGAAATGGGCCAGGGCGTAGAAACAAAGCCATTCCCCAGAACAATGGGACAGGGTATCAGAAAATAGGCTGCAAATTTCTCTAAAGTTGTCTTTCAGAAAAAGCTGGATAAAACCAGCCCCAGGGACATGCACAGAACATCCACCTGTGACCACTGTGTGACCTTCCACCAGGGGCAGTGGAGGGCTGCAGTCACAGACGGAATCAAATTCAGAGAGTGAGAGACTCCGCAGGCACCACACCCCATAAGTCCTGCTACGAATCCCAGAGGCCTCCGGAACAGGACTCATCTCAGAAAGCTCCTGCACATGCACCGTAGTTAACATATCCCCACCTATGCCTATGAATAAACATGAATCTTTTCCTGTCCAAGAGCTTTTAAAAACACAGGCAAGTCTTTTGTTCTGTGAGGCAGGGGTAAGTTTTGCTCTAGGCCCTCCTTGTCTCCACTAGCAAGCCTCTTCAATAAAGCTTTGCTCGTGTGAAAAACTCTACATGCCTTGCCTGCTCATTCTTGACCAGTGAGAGGCAAGAACCTTATGCCAGTAACAAGACTAAAACAAGACTAGGTTATTTAAATTTAATTTTAAGAATTAATATTTTGTGTTTGTATCACATTTTATATTTCTACCTATGTTTACATTTAGAATATAAAACACTATTTATAACAGTAATAATAACACTATAAGTAAATGTGATTACTCACTGCATGCTATACAGTGTACTTGCTGTCGTTGTTGTTGAGAGATGCCTTCAAGTCAGTCCGACCCATAGAGACCGGATGTGCAACAGAACAAAACACTGCCCAGTCCTGTGCCATCCTCACAATCATTGCTATGTTAGAGTCCATTGTTGTAACCACTGTGTCAATCCATCTCACTGAGGGCCTTCCTCTTTTTTGCTGACCCTCCAATTTACCAAGCATCATGTCCTTCTCCAGGGACTGGTCCCTCCTGATAACATATTCAAAGTAAGTGAGACAAGTCTTACCATCCTCACTTCTAAGGAGCATTCTGGGTGTACTTCTTCCAAGACAGATTTGTTCATTCTTTTGACAGTCTATGGTATATTCAATATTCTTCACCAACACTATAATTCAAAGGTATCAACTCTTCTTCTTTGGTGTTCTTTATTCATGCATTTGAGGAGATTCAAAACACCATGTATATGAGGCCATTGAAAACACCACGGCTTGGGTCAGGCCCATCTTAGTCCTTAAAGGGACATCTGCTTTTTAACACTTTAAAGAGGTCTTTTGCAGCAGATTTGCCCAATGCAACGTGTCTTTTGATTTCTTGACTGCTGCTGTCATGAGTGTTGATTATGAACCCAAGTAATATGAAATCTTTGACAACTTCAATATTTTCTCCACTTATGATGATTATGTTCATTGGTCCAGTTCTAAGAATTTTTGTTTTCTTTATGCTGAGGTGCAATCCATACTGAAGACTGTAGTCTTTGATCTTCCTCAGTAAGTGCTTCAAGTCCTCTTTGTTTTCAGCAAGTAAGTCTGTGCATATCGCAGGTTTTAATGAGTCTTCCTCCAATTCTGATGCTGTGTTTTTCTTCATATTGTCCAACTTCTCATATTATTTGCTCAGCATACAGACTGAATAAGTGTGGTGAAAGGATACAACCTTGACACACACCTTTTCTGATTTTAAAGAAAGTGTGCTTAGTACTTTTATAAGCATTATCATATTTAATTCTCAACACAACCCTATGAAATATGCACTACTATTATCCCATTTTACAGATGAGAAAATAGTCTCAGAATTTAATTACCCACGCATAGTCTGGAAACCCTGGCAGCGTAGTGGTTAAGTGCTATGGCTGCTAACCAAAGGGTCGGCAGCTCAAATCCGCCAGGCGCTCCTTGGAAATTCTATGGGGCAATTCTACTCTGTCCTATAGGGTCGCTATGAGTCGGAATTGACTTGACGGCACTGGGTTTTTCTGGTTTACCCATAGTCCCTAAACTAGTAACTGTCAGAATCAGATCTTTCCTAGATCTTTTGGCTTCCAGAACCAGAATACTTAGCTACTCTACTACACTGCCCCCAATTGAGCATGTTGCAATAAGTTAAATGATAAAATACAAATTAATTATATTATTTTACATCATGAAAGTAGGATATCTTAGATCTAATAAAGTATGAATTCTATCAACTAATGAGTTGGTAGAAAGGAAACAAAACTTGTTCAAATGGCAGAATCAGTCAGATTTTTTCAGGCTTAGGACTCTTTCCATTTGCCTCCACTTCACTATTTTTTTATTTTTATTTTAAATAACTGCTTCTTGTGTTTAACAGTTCTTATCTGTCTTACATGCACAGTAGATAAGTAGTATACTTGTCTCTTGAGACCAGAGCCAAGTAACCATGCTTGCAATTCAAAAGTACAACTGTAGTTATAACTTAGACTGACCTGTACCATTAAATGTCATTTAAAAAGCTATCTGCAACTGTTCTTGATTTTACATCTTAAATATCCTCATCCCTGATTATCGCTGTTACATCCCTCCCTGATATTTACTGTTTCAAAATAATGATCAATATTCTCCCTCACAAGGGAAAGTTTCTAGGGAATGCAATAAATTATTTTTATCAACTCTTTTCGGTCATCTTCTCATCCACACTCAATAAACAAATAAAGTACATATGGCACTAATAAAACAACATTATCAGGGCAAAAGAAAGGTCATTGTCCAAGCTCAGAACTCTCGCATGCATATGCAAATGCCCTGCTTCTCCTCCTCAACCCCAGGGCCTGAAAGGAGGAAAGAACTGAATATATATGTCACCTGTACTTAGTGGGATAAATAATGCCTGATTTTAGAATAAAATGTGTTTTGCTTATTTGTATCCAAGGGTCCTAAGGAAGTTTACAAATATCCCTAACATTTGGTAAGGAAAAAAGAAAACTGTGTAGGAAATTTATGCAATTGGAAAAGAAATACCAAAAACTAAAAGTCCAAAACAGCAAACCCATAGCCATTGAGTCCATCCTGACTCACAGTGACCCGATAAGACAGAGTAGAACCGCCCCACAGGGTTTTGAAACCATAATCTTTATGGAAGCAGTCTGTCACGTCTTTTTAGAAAAGCGGTTGGTGGGTTCAAAGCGCCACCAAGCATAACCACTGCACCACCAGGATTCCAGAAAAGGAATAGGTACTATAAAGAGCCAGAAAGAATGAGGCTGGTGTAGTCTTGCATACAATGAAGTTCTAATCATTTGCTAAAGTAGCAGAGACTCTACGAAAACATACTCCAGAGTTCAAAACTCTCATTTTGATAATGTTTTTAAGATTTTTCGTGTTGCTTTATGTAACTGCACATTATGACGTCTGACTACTTCATAATAGACTTTACAATGCATACACCGCATTACTTATCTCTGACCCGGTGATGGGTACTTAGGCTACTTTTCTCTCTCCCTACCATAAAGGACGCTTCAGTAAACATTCTTATACATACCTCGACTGATCTATGTGACTTTCTCTGTGATTTGTATCTAGGATGGGATAGCTAAACTGCATGATACTGGCATGTTTAATTTCACTAATTAGTGATTTTCTGTCATCTAAGAGGAAACCCTGGTGGCTTAGCAGTTAAGTGCTATGGCTGCCAACCAAAGGGTCGGCAGTACGAAACCGTCAGGCGCTGCTTGGAAACTCTATGGGGCAGTTCTACTCTGTCCTGTGGGGTCGCTATGAGTCAGAATCGACTCGAGGGCACTGGGTTTGGTTTGGGTTTTTTTGAATGCAACAGAGAAAACCCATCAACTATATAATTCATTGGATTATTTAAATCAGCATTTTCCACATTATATTATCTGAAAAAAATAGTCCCTGAGATATTAATAAGTGTTTTAGTAAAAAGGGTACCATAAAATATATATTTGCAAATGCTCTATAGAAATTAGTTTCTCTACTGCAAAACTGCTCACTACCTTTAACACAGTACTTTAACACTGTAAATCTTCAAGAGGTAAGAAATAAGCCAAATTTCCCAAACATATTTGAGCACAAAATTATATATATATTTTAGACCTCCATGCAGGATTTTAGGAAATGTTGCATTAGATAAAAGCAAAAGTTACTCTGAATGAAACATAACGATTCTTAATGATTCTCGATACCCCCAAAAGCGGTGTTTCCCTAGAGTCCATACAAAAAACTGTTTAATGTAATGAACTGCACCTTCCACAGTTCCTAACAACATGTTGATACATTTCATTAGGCTTTTCTCTCAATTGAACTCAGTAAAGAAGGCTCAGTAAAGCACCAAGCTAAAAAAAGGCTAGGAGTGGCTCATATTCACAGCTTTCTGATACTCTGGTTTAACTTGGGCAACACTGAAAAATACAAAATTTCTCTCAGATAAGTTTTTGATAATTACTTGATGGGGGGAGTTCAAAAGCAATATTCCTGGGTAAATAGCTGAGGTGTAGTTATTCTGTATTGCCAGCTGAGATCCAAGCTATAGACTAAATCACACAAAGGGAGTTAAGGACTTAGGTAAAAATAAGAGTTTTCATCATTAAAACTGATTTTTATAAAGCTCATTTAAATTATATATAATTTTAAAAGGTAAACCCTAAAGTAATTAATTTGGCAATAAAAATGTGTCTCAACCTAGCACACTTGAGTTCAATAAAAATAACTATTCAGTCTTGAGACTAATATACCTGGAAAGCAGAAGTAAGGAAAATATATTTTAACTCTCTGAAAAAGCTACAGAAGTAATGCAGTGTATATTTTCCACCAGCTATCTATGAAGAAATGCAAGATTGCATTTGCATTTAAAAATGTGTATTCTTTCAGAAGTCCATGTACTGGAGAGTTTAAGCTGATAAGTGAACCTTTCTATAATATTGGTTGTCTAGACAATTTAACTTCCATTTTAGAAACACACTCTCAGAGGTAAAGATAGTCAGTTCTTTGTCACAGCAGATAAAATAAGCTCACAGCCAAGAATACCAGAGCACTATTTTTGTCAGGTGCATATCAACATTTATGTTGTCACTCTATACCAGCAGAACATTTAACAGATCTATAGTACTTTATCTACATTTTTATAGTACTTTATCTACATTTCCTAATTATCTGATATCTATTTTTATATTTTCTCACAGGCCAAAATCCATGAATTGACATAAAATGTGAAATGTGTTTATCTTTTTCTACTAACTACGTATTTTCCAGATTGTCTGTGGTGTGTGTGTATGTGTGTGTATGTCGCACCCGTGTAATCTGGTAAAAATGACTACACTTTCAAATTCCATTCATACTAAAATTTGTTATCTTCCTTCATACCAGGAGTAAAACATACATTTAATTCAAAGTTTACATTAACCGTTCCTGTATAAATGGTACAAAACACCAACAAACCGTCTTCTGAAAACAAGTTGTCAAGTTCTATTTAGTGGAAAGTTTATTATTCTACAGCACTTTTTATGTGACTCTAGTATAGCTCTTTTCACACTGTACTGTAACTAGAGGTCTCTGGATCATACACAACACAAGTTGAATCTTTAAAGCCCAGGAATAATCACAGCATTGGTAATTCTCAGGGCCCAGGTTCTCAAGAAAGAATGGAAAGGGCCAAGAGGAGGAGGAAAGAAATAATTAACACGCCTCAAAATAATTGTTAATTGTAAGAATAACAAACCCAATTTTTCTTTACATTAAAACATATTTTTCCAGGCACTTTTGTGACAAATAATTTTTTGGGGGGATTCACGCTTCTTGTTAATGAAAATAAAATCAAGCGGTTTCTGATATATGAATTAGCTTGGCTTTGGAGTTGGCAAAACATGAACTTGTCTGGCATAGCATTATCTTAAAGAGTCATATCAGATTAAGTCTGAGTGCTAACACTGTAAGTCACAGTGTAGGGGAACAATGCTCTGGCAAGCTTTCCAAAGGACCTGACTCTCCTTATGGAAATTATAACAAAATTTTAAAACTCTAATATGCAAGTGATACATAAATACCAAAGGAATTAAAATGTAGTTGGTACTTGGCACTCAATTTACAAAAAAAAAAAATTACAGTATAGCAGGTATTGGAGAGTTTAACAGAATGAAAGTAGTGTACCTTAATTATTGGTCTTCCTTTTATATCTCTTTCAGATTTGAAAGAGTCCTGGTGGTACAGTGCTTAACTTGAAGTAAATGGAAGAAAGAACAGTCATTTTATTACTTTTTCAAGTCTAAATAATCCAGGATATAAAACTTAAATCAGTCTCGGGAGCTTTTAAGGGGAAAAACTTTGAGAATCGCCACCATTTTATACACGTAAAGATAACGTGGTAGCAACATCAGACAGCCTTATCTAACTTCACGGGGTGGAGGGGGGGTGGTGTTACCATCAGCATCAGCCCAAGGCTGATTCCTACGAAGCAGAGGTCAGACATACCTCTTTTGCTCCAAACTTTTTACCGATTCTGACACCAGCTGTCTCTCCACAGCAATTTCTACTTCTCTGCTGGGTTCAATAATTCATTACAGTGGCCACACAGAACTTACAGACCACACTCACAGTTATGGGGTTTATTAGGGGAGTAACAAGCTACAATTCAGAAATGACTCAGGATACAGTTATTCGATCAGGACAGCCTCTTCTCAGCCATGCCCGTAGGCAGCCCTCTCTTTGGCCCTCAGCCTCTCGGCCTCTCGGCCCCCCGTCCTGGCTTCTGCCCTGCTTGCATAAGTGTTACAAAGCTCTTTAGCTCCACTGATAAGTGCCCAGAGGCACCCCCCTCCAGCAGTAAGCCTCGGCCTGAAGGTGCTCAGATCTCTCACTCCATAGGTTAGCAAATCTAGCTCCACTAACAAGCACCTGGAGACATCCCACTCCACCAGGAAGCCTCTTGCCCCAAAGTGTTCAGCTCTCTTGCTCTATGGGCTGGCGCACTCACTGTAACTGCCTTGTTCCATGGCTCAGGAGGACCACTGTGCTGTCTTGCATAGATCTCCTAGCTCCTGCCATCTTGTACCACTATCATTCTTGCTACTGCTGTGCCGCCATCTCTCACTGTCTTCTGTGTAACAGCTCCGTCTCCTTAATCAAGGATGTTCTCAGCACAGGGACCTCAAGTTCCAAGGACATGCTCCACTCCTGTCTCTTTTTCTTGGTGGTAGGGATGTCCCACTTTTCTGCTTCTGGATGCCTCATTTCAAGCCTAGCAGAATGGCAACACTGACCAATCCTCTCATTAGGGTTCCATATACCTTTTTTGTATGGTCCCACCTCCAAAAGGGTGCCATGCTCCTTATTTGTATTATTTGCAAGCTGTCCAGTATCCTTGGGGAGCCACAAGCATCTTATTTACATAGCCCCACCCAATCATTTGGTGGGAGTTACAAGACCATGGTGAGAAAGGCCATCCATCGTACCTCAAAATTATTATATTTTAAAATATAGCTAAAAGGTTCCCCAGCCCATTTGGCTATCTTTAATATTATGGCATCAAATCACCATTTATATTATTAAGTTTATATATAGGAGCCCTGGTGTCTCAACAAGTTAAGCGGTCTGCTGCTAACTGAAAGTTTGGCAGTTTGAACCCACCCAGTGGCTCTGCAGGACAAAGACCTGGTGATACGCTTCCATAAAGATTGCGGCCTAAGAAATCCCTGTGGGGCAATTCTACTCTGTCACAAGGGGTCACTATGAGTCAAAATTGACTCGACGGCACCTAACAATAACAAGTACACACAAATATACACAAATATAAACACATCTATATATTTACAGGCAGCAGCAAAAAAAGAAAGAAGCCAATGTTGTTACTTACAAATAATGAGTTATGAAAAAGGCTGAATCTGAATACCTAACATAAATAGGCATCAGTGGTCCCATGGTACGATTCTTGCCGACCATGAGAGAAAGCCTGGTTTGATTCTCACCCAATGTACCTCATGCATTACCACCACCTGTGTGTCTGTGAAGGCTTGTGTATTGATGCTGAACAAATTTCAGCAGAGACTCCAGATTAAGACAGACTAAGAAAAAAAGGCAACCTACTTCTCAAAATCAGTCAGTGAAAACCCTATGGATCACAGTGGTCTGACTGACAATCGACCACGGGAATAGCACAGAGCCAGGCAGTATCTTGTTTCACTGTGCATGGGGTCACCAGGCTTTGGGGGCTGACTCAGTGCCAGCTAAAAGCAACTATATATGCATACATACATGTGTGTATATATCTGGGATTGGGGAGAGTATTAATTCTCTTATAAGCCAATTGCTATCAAGAAAATTTTAGGGAACTTGAAAATGAAATGGTTATTTTACAATCAAGAAACTTTTATTCAAAAAGGTCACAGGAAAAGAAAGAAACAGTGAAATCTTGTCATTGGAACGGCGTTCGTACCCCGAAGTAAAACCTCTGGGTGCTTCACCAGTGATGTTAACATTTTCCTGATACTGAGAAACATGCTCAAAAAATCTCACCACTTTGGTGATACCCCTACATACATCTACATATATATAGCTAAATATTCTGAATGATTTCTGCTGGAAGATGTAGCGACGGTACCTCAAAACTCATCACTTTCCATTACTTAAAAAGGTTTCTCACAGTCATAATAAACAGATATGAATGAAGTTAAAAAGAAGCCATTTACTTACAGAAGGCAGCACAGTAAAGAAAGGAGCTTGTATCAAGCATTGCTTACAACTAATGAGTTAGGAGTAAGATTGAATTTGAGTATTAAACAAATACAGTTATTTTAAAACTTAAATTTTTAACACATCCTCACATTCTGACAAACAAGGATGATCTGTTACAGAATGTGAAGTAATTGTTCCTAAAAACAGAAATGTAAAAATAGTAAATGTGAAACTTGGTGGACAGGTTTGGTCGGGGTGCTCTCAAAGCCTAGGACCACATATCGCACTAGCTCATGGAAATATTTTGAAGTCAGTGGTCCTGGTCAGCTTGATCACTGAGTATTTTCCCTCCAATGAGCACAACATGTTTTCAAAAAATGATTCAAAATCTGCTCATGATAACATTATTGTTGTTTCAGTTGTCCTTAAGTCAGCTCTGACTCCTGGGGATCCCACGTATAACAGAACATAACATTGCCGGGTCCTGTGCCATCTTCATGATTGTTGGTATGTTTGAGTCCACTGTTGTAGCCACTGTGTCAATCCATCTCTCTGAAGGTTTCCCTCACTTTCGTTGGCCCTCTACTTTACCAAACACGATGTTCTTCTGCAGCAATTGATCCCTCCTGATGACACATCCAAAGTAAATGAGTTGAAGTTTGACAATATCCTGTCATCCATAGGGTTTTCAATGGCTAATTTTTAGAAGTAGGTTGTCAGGAATTTCTTCCTAGTCTGTCCTAGTCTAGAAGCTCCACTGAAAACTGTCAACCACAGGTAACTCTGCTGATATTTGAAATATTGATGGCAAAGTTTCATCATTGTAGCAACATGCAAGTGACTACATTATGACAAACTGACAGACAGTGGTGGATACTAGCTTTAATGACAGGGAAGAAAACTTCCACAGTGCCAATCCATGACTTAGGTAAAGAAACAGAGATTAGAATTTGAATATTTAGGGAAGTTTTTAGCTAAAGCTTTGTTAAATACACATTAGAAGGACAGTAGGGTCTATGAATAAGGCCCATCTATGTGTGGTTCTATTTGTGGGCCTGTGCTTTTATAAAAGATGACTGTTCAGGTAGTTTTTTTTAAAGGACATAGTACATCTCAAAACTGGTGACACAAATACAAGTATCACAAGGTGATATGCCATGAGATGTCTTCAGAAGTTTTTATAATAGAGAAGAAGCCCTTTATAGCAGGAAAGTTGGGTTATTTATTCCCTATACCATTTAGGCCTGTGTTTTCCAGTAGTCAGTCACTAGACATATGTGGCTATTCAAATTAATTAAAATGAAACAATATTAAAAACTCATTCCTCAGTGGCACTAGCCACATCTCAAGTGTTCAATAGCCCCATGTGGCTAGTGGTCACCATATTGGACAGTGCAGATACTGAACATTTTCACGTGGCAGAAAATTTGATTGGATAGAATCTTTTCTAGAGTGTACCATATTTTTATGCAAATAACATGGCCTTCTAAATTCGTTTGCCAACGGCTCCCTTCCCCTCCCCTTGCCAGGTATTTTCATCAGCGTGCCATGCTAATTTTTTTTTTTTTTTTATGGCAACATGTTGGCAAACATAGATGGCATGTGTTATTTGCATGAAAATGAAGAATACAACCTGTAAAAGTTAGGAATGCATTGGGCTGTAAGTAACTGAAAACTGCCTAACATACATTCAAATAAGAGTGGTAATTATTAAACATTTTTTGTCATAGTAAGGTAGCTGCTGCATATCCAGACCTTCTCCTGCATTCAAAACAGAAAGAAGGAGAGAGAAAGAGGAGTAGAGGCTGCAGCTATTCATTAGTAAACCAAAATGTTTTCTTCAAAACCCCCCATAAGCTTTCCACTTATATCTCGGTAGCCACAACTGTGCCATAAGGTGAATTTAACTGAAAGGAACCCCAGGAAAGCAACCTCAAAACATCAGGGTTCTGTTAGCAAAGACGACTTGGAAAATGAATATTGAAAGATAACCCACAGTGCTCATCACAGGTTTTCTTAAAACTGATTTCTCAGTACAACAAATTAAAAGAGAAAAAGTTTTTTTTTTTCTAAAAAAGTAAGTTTAAAAAGAGGAAGAATGTATTGTTTTTTAATCATGTTGAAAAATAACCTCTTTTACTATCCTGTGAAGAAGTACAGGTTTCTAAATACAAAGGACTTCCAAGTTATTATTATAAGATATTCCCAGGAAAAGTACTGAAATTTAATCAAGGTAGATTAATACTTCTAATATGTTCTCATTTTTCTCATTAATCTTTTGTAATATATTCCTTAGGTGGTATTATTTAATACAGAAATGAACTTTCCTAGCTGCCAATACAATAATTTAAGTATTTGAGCTAAGACCTTTATCAAAATTTCTGTTGTAAAAATGGATAGAGTTGAAAACCTGAATGTTGACCTAAGAAATAAGTATTGGAATAAATAAATTCTGAGAACATAGGTAAATCTTTTGTTACTTTAAGCCTAAAGAGGAAAGGCAGAGCAAATAGATATTCCAGAAAGCTCTGCATGAAAACTTAATTTATAAACATGTGTGTCACTTTAAAACTATCTTGACTATTTCAAAGAGTCTTAAGATAAACAAAAATTGAATTTCCTTCAAATCACCAAACTTCCCTGGTAATATGAAAAAATTTTGAAGAGATATTAAAAGGTTAAAATCTGTCATCTGAGTTCTATGATCAAGAAAACAGAAATATTTCTCTATGTCATGAGTTTATATAATTGTAGACTATTCCAAGGAAGACACAAATTTTCAAGACAACACATCTCAGAATGAAGCATATTAAACCACAAATGAAATGACAAATTCAAAATAAAGAATATAAAACAATTACTAAAAATACACATTGCCACCACTTGGCAATAAGACTGGTTTTTTAAAATCTGCATTTACAGTGTGTTCTAATGAATACATATACTCTTCTAGTTTGAAATAAAAGGCAAGCAAGGCGCAAATAGAACATGTGTTGATTACACGCATCTGAAGTGGCTCTAGGGGCCAGGTGGCAGAGAGGGCCTAGTGTTTTTAGTGTCAGCCAGTGAATTCTTCAGTTTTTTCAAAGAATGTGTCTTCAGAGGGTGCAGACATTAATTTGAATTACTGCATAACAGAAAAGTTGGCTAAGTCATGCTCCACAAGTTCTGGAGCTTTGCTGTCCAGTAGTTAGCCACTAACCACATGTCTATTAATTAAACTTAAATAAAATTAAAAACTCAGTTCCTCAGTCACACTAGCCATATTTCAAGTGTTGAATAGCCACAAAAACCTCTGAAAAATATACTCATTTTTCTTGCCTTTCCCCATTTGTTCCAATAATTAAACATATAAGCAGAACATGTAGGTACATCTTGGTGACTACGGATTATACCACCTGAAATAATCATGTCACTGAGATTGTACAACAGCAACCAAAACCCATTGCCCTCAAGTTGATTCTGACTCATAGTGACCCTACAGGACAAAGTAGAATTGCCCCATAGAGCTTCCAAGGAATGGCCGGTGGATTCAAACTGCTGACTTTTTGGTGAGCAGTCAACCTCTTAACCACTGCACCACCAGGGCTCCACAGTAGCAAATGGCCTTCATATAAGTAATCAGCACAGTATCATCTTGTTAAACAATAAAGTACTCTATTAGACAATGGTAATTGGATATACTAGATATAGACACAGGTATCAAGACAAAAATCTTGATCTATACACCAGAGATCCTTCTTTTGGGAAAAATCTAATAATTTATTGAAACATTTATCATCCCAGCTTATTAGCTGACATACCAAATTTAAAAATAAATAAATAAAAATATGTTACTGTATTAGATGCACTAAATGAAATATATAAATGTATACCTTGGAAAACATGAAAATAAAATCAATTTAACAAATTGTAATTTACTTGAACAATAGCACCATCTTTTTTTTATGACAAATCAAATGATTGTACACCATGAAAATGAAAACAAAACTAACCTTCATTAATAAAATATCCGTTGAAAAACAGATAAGTTACATTGCCTGGCATACTGGAAACTTACCTACCGCCACTTCATAAGCCTAACTTAATGTTGTTCTGTCCCAAATGTAAAACACAGGGCCAGTTTGGGGAGATACAAAGAAAGATATAACTTTTTTGCCAAGTTTAAAATTCTCTGACAGTGAATTCATGGCCCTAAATATTAAAGACTTGATGCCCACTAAAAACTAATAAAATATTGATTAAAATTACTCGGGATTATTTTCTAGACAGATACAATCTACATCAGATATTTTGCTGCTATTAGTTTCATTTGTATCCTCTAAAAAGTTCTGTAACTGCTCGCTAGAACATAGTTCTGATATTGAAAAAAAGGGAAAGAAATTCCCACTCAAGTATATTTAGGAGAGTATGTAAAAGTCTGCAGATACCATGATGAAACACGAGGCCGGAGAGTTACATAAATAGGAGCTGGATCATGAGCCCTCTGGAACACATTCATTCAATTAGTGTCAGTTATTGGGACCATGTTACTAAGCCTGGCCAACGGCCTATGAGTAGAAATAACTGTTTTAACTTTAGGCCAACAAAGTTAAGAACCTGTATACTGTACCTTCTTCTTCATTCCTCTTTTCTCCTTATACGGCTACTTTGGAGGCAACATGTGCTAGATGTTGTAATCACAGAATGGAGAATAGCTGACATAAGCTGAAACTTTGTATGAGAGAGAAATAAACCTGTATTGTGTTACACTCAGAATGTATCCATTACTACAAGATTTATCTCTTATCTGGCTTATGAAGGCATTTTTTTTTTTTTTTACTCTACAGAGAGATTTATAATGTCTTTTTTTCCATATAAAGTTGATTAATCAAAAGAATATAACTGTTGTATAAATAAGGCGTAAGGCCGTTGCACCTAAGCCACTTCACACAGGTAGATATCCACAATTAGGAACTAAACACAAGTTTGAATCTAGGTCATGTGATATTTTGAATGTTTAAAGAGCCGAGAAACATTTGAGGTACTTTGCAATCATTCGTAAGTCCTAAGTATGCAGGGTTGCTATGAGTCGGAATCGACTCGACGGCAACAGGTTTTTATGGGAAACATAAGAGACCAAAGTCTGGGTATATATTTACATGCAATCAAAGGTGTCCACATAAGGTCCACGTTGGCACAGACACTCACACACACACTAACACACACACACAAATACTCACACATCGGAAAACAACTGATGTATTTCTGGGCATCTCATTCTAACACCCGCAATCTCATAAGGAGAAAGACTTTAACCTTACCTCCCAAATATGTAACATAGAGAGAGGGAAGTGAGAACTTGTTCCTGAAAAATAGCACTGCCGTTATGAGGTATTTCTGGGCCCTGAGTCCCTTTCATGGGAAATTTCATTTGCAGAAAGAGAAGTAAGGGAAGACAATTGAAAAGAGAAACTAGGTATAAATCACTTGATGTTTCAGTGTGGCTTTTATCAACTGTAGTTGTCCTGCTGGTTTCCTTTTTTTACTTTTTCTTTTTTTGTTGTTTGGTATTGTTTTCAAGCAACCTCTATTAAATAAGCACTGAATGGAAACTTAAGTTAGGTCTAGGAGTGCTATAATGTTGAATAAAGTACAAGTTCCTTTCCTCAGGG
The DNA here is from genome assembly GCF_030014295.1 of Loxodonta africana. NCBI lineage: Eukaryota > Metazoa > Chordata > Mammalia > Proboscidea > Elephantidae > Loxodonta > Loxodonta africana. The sequence goes on along the minus strand of NC_087347.1, from coordinate 34,018,123 downwards.
AATAATCTAATAGCAGAAACAAGACCTTGACTTTAATTTAGATTGTTTATCTTAAGATTATTGTCTATTACCATTTCTTGAATAATTTAACAATAAAAATCACAAGCCAGAATTTAAGCAATACAAATTATATTTTCAATTTCAATGATCTATGATAGCTATACTACATAGTACACTATTTCCAATGCGCTTGATTCTTTGTGTATTATTTTACTATATGTCAGCTAAAATGCTCTTGTATTTTATGGACAAGAGTACCATGTCCTTGACAAATTTCCAAAATACAATAATTGCTTATTACCAAATGAGTCCTAGGATTCTATTATATGGTCCCAAGCAAATTATCACCATAAGTTGGAGCTAATTGGACAGCACCTACAACAACAACAAAGCAAATAATCAGTATAAATAAGCTTAAACATAGGCTTCTCCATGGCTAATAAAAAATAGTCTGCACTAAACTATGAAGTCAGATGCCTTTTGAAAGAAAAAGGGCCCTGATCTACAAACCTACTGAAGCCCTTAAATAGTCATTGAATGTTGAGTGGCACTCACCCAGCTTTAGCTTAAGAGCTATGGAAAAATCCAGGGGAGATAAGAAATCACCATCCTAAAGCTTTTAGGCACAGCTATGCTGCTGATTATTTTCATAGTTTTGAGCCCATTTTTCCCAGATTCTCCAGTAAAAGACATTTTAAAACTTTGTCTCTGATTATAATATACTTAAAAATAAGCAGGTAGCCATCTCGTCAGCATTGAGTTTATTACATGATTTAAATAAAACCTAGTTTTTAAACAATATACCCATTGCCATCAAGTAGATTCTGATTCACAGTGACCCTACAGGACAGAGTAAAACTGCCCCACACAGTTTCCAAGAAGTGGCTGGTGGATTTGAATTGCTAACCTTTTGGTTAGCAGCCTGAAGGTTATGGACCTCTGATGGCGCAGTTATGGAGCAGCTCCACTCTGTCCTATAGGGTCAGAATTGACTTGATGGCAATGGATTTCAAAGAGTATATGTTATGTTAACTACGATGGGGTTGGAGATAATACATGAAAGCAAAATTTTGTATTAATAAGCACGATGGAAACATTACCAACCTGTAGGTCATCTCTTCCCAACTCGATTTCCCACCTTTGCTGAGAAAGTTAACCATGTCAACTGTAAAGGTAAATTTGAAATATGCAGTTCAGTCCCATTGGGACTAATGTAAAATCATGGATAAAATTAAATCAGTTCCTCTTTATTATAGTAATAATTTTCAAACAAACTCCCAGAATTACCTCTGTTATTATTTATCCTTATAACTATATTCAACTCTGAACATGAAAGCAAATTGATCTTTTCTCTAAAAAACTAATTCTATTATCAAGCCCAAACCAAAAAAAAACCAAACCCACTGCCATCCAGTCGCTTCCCCGTAGGGTTTCCAAGGAGCACCCAGATTTGAGCTGCCCCGAACTTTTGATTAGCAGTCATAGCTCTTAACCACTACACCACCAGGCTTTCCAATTAACAAGCCCAGTACATTTAAACAATACTTACTGCTATGAGTCGGAATCGATTCGACGGCACTGGGTTTGGTTTTTTATTTGTTTGTTTGTTTTACTGCTCTAAACTACTTATTAGTAGTTTTAAACTACTTATATAGTAGTTTTAAACTATTTATTGCAGACCGTTTCAGCCAGTACTTTGAACAGGGAAGTCAACCATTTTGCTGTATGGATACCCACACAATCTACACATATGTTTTTACTGAGGAAACAAAATCTCATTAATCAAGTTGCACCCACTTCCATCAGCCAAAGGCAGGACCAGTGAGTCTATTTTTGTTCACTTTTGCTTATAGAGAATAAAGAACTGTAAAAAAAATCTGATGGCTGTACTGATGATTAATTTATTTCTTGCAGCTACTTATCCTCTTTCCCAATAGTAAAATTACTTTTCAGAGTAATCATCAAAAAATCGATTTCAAAAGAAAGCATGACCTTCACAATTTTTTTAACATAATATTTAATCAAGGCTCTCAAAGAAAAGTGTTGCTATTTGCCCATTTTTCAAAACTTTTGTATAAGAAGTTAATATATTTCAGCAACCCCTTTTTTAAAACTGCATATATAAGTTCTCTGTTTTTAAAGTCTTAATCTCACACAGGTGGACCTACATAAGAACTCTTCCTTTGCTTGATGACTTGGCCACGCTGACTTTTTTATCAGTACTATGACTGCTCATACTGAGGCAAAGCACTTGAACATTACCTGTAACACCATCTTCTGTTTGGAAAGAAAATGAAAATGAAGTGCTTGGTTTTGCTACCTTAGTCACTGGTTCACATAACACTTTATTAAGATATATCATTAGGTTCTATGTCTTATGAATCAAACATGAAAATATTTTGTTCCCACACTATCATACTTTGGCTGCCTAAGGAAATTTAATTTTAAACATGATAATTTGAATTTTAATATATGTAAATAAAAATATTTACAAGATGGACTAAACCAGTGCTTCTTCCTTTAAAAATTATATCAGGAAATTTTGAGTTCCTGAAGATAATTTGTCTCTTAGCTTTTGCTCTTCCCTCATATCTTCTTTTGTTTACAATTTAGCTCTTCGGTAAATATTTCTTTTAGAACAATGAATTTTAAAAAAAGGTTCATTTTCCTTAAGTATCATACTGTTACCTCCTTATTATGGTAAATTAACAACGTTCTTTTTCATTATAATAAAGGTGCCCTCACATTATTAAGATAAGTTTCAAAACCAATTTAGCAAACAAAGGGGGGTTTTTACGAGAATCCTTCTGACCATTTCTGAAGTAACGGTGTTGTGAAATTATGATTTAAAAAAAAATTAGAGGCTGTGTATAAGCAGTTGTAAAAACTTAAAATAGATTAACTTGTTACAAATAAGCTGTGAAAAATGAGCAAATGATAATTTGGCAGAAATTTACTGTAAATCCTTTAGAGCTTTATTTTGTCAAACTTAGTATTCAAAAACACTTCATCTTCTCTTTTTCCCATCCTCATTTAATGGAAATGTACACTTGCCCACAATGAAACTCAGAAGCAGAAAATGGTCTCATAAACACATCTGACATTTTCTTTTTACCAGCCTCCAATTGTTTAACAATGAATAGTTCAGAAATGTAGCTTTCTACCAAAGGTACAGTGAGCTGCCCTGCACTGTGTGGGAGACTTAAGATTGTTCAGACCCGTGGTCACTTGGTTACTACATTACACTGCAAGAATATAGTAGGTAAGCTTAGTTGGGGGGGAAGGGGAGAAAACAAAGTACCCTTTCTGAGCTGTGATGGTTTAGATAATGGATGAACAATGATGGATTTCATGGTGTTGGATTCATTTAATTTCCACTGGCTTCATCCAGAATCTCCATTAGATTACATTCGAACATAGGGTGCTCATTGCTTTCCTATTTGTCAAAGTACACTTTCTAGGCCAAATCTTGCTTTTGAGAGCGTTTCTAAATGGCTTCCTATAGACATCTCCAGATTTCTCAAAAAAATTTGCTTCATAGTAAAAAATATTCAAACTTAAAGGCTGTTTTTTATATTTCCATTTCTACAAATGAGCGGGCTTCTATATTCCCCCACATAAATATAGTAAAGAAAACAAAACAAAAGCTAAGAACTATTTTGATAGTTCTAACAGGGGAATTCATAAAAAGCCTTAAGTGACCAATACTCTTCCAGTTATTATGATATAATTTTTAATTACACCATAAGATCAAATATATTATCATAAGATTATTTTCTATATAATAGTTTACATCATTGTCTACATTTTCTGATTTTCAACCAGCATTTATGACTAAATAACACAGTCAATCCTTAGCTTGATTCTGTTTGGCAATATTCTGGTTGTCTCATAAAATATGGACAAGGCAAATGCAATTTAGCACACCAACAATTTGACTGCCAAGTGTGCCACTCAAATGGCTGTGGATTATAAATGTTCATATAGATTCATATTATCGGTCCTTTATTATATCATCTCATGTGGCATTTTAGCTAATTTATACTCTAGGTTTTAATTTGCATCTCTTGGCCATTGAGGTCATATTTCATGCTAGAATTCTTTCTGTACACAGGTAACTCGTCTAAACTGTGAGTCATTAATTTAAATAATACGAAAAATGGTAACACAGCTGTATTAAGGATCACAAAGGCTAAACATTGCCGTTATCAACAACTTATTAAGAATGAATTAAAGAACAAAGGGGAAGAAATATTCATTCCTTAATAATTAGCAATAACTGAACAGCATTAAAAATTGGATTCTGAATCTAACTTTGATTATGAGCATTTGGGGTCAAAAGACGTTTACAAGGCAAATATAGTATATTGTCCTAATTTATGGCATGAGCCATTTCAGCTACATCTTTGTTCAATCCACTTAAAAACTGCAGAATTCTTTCTCTGGAGGCTCAGAGTATAGGGAGAAAATAAACTAGAGAGAAAATAAAATATATTGCCATACAATTTCGCATAGTTACAGATCTAAAAACAACAAAATCCTCAACCGTAAGTTCATTTTTAATAGCCTTGACTAGTAGTATTTTGCCCTACCCTATTTTTATTTAATATTATAATATTCATTTAACCTAGTCCTAAATTTGATAATGGGCCACAAATCAGAAAAAAAAGTACTTTTCTAAAACTTGGATGCAGTAAGATGTATTTGCCTTTCTTTTAAAGAACATTAGACAATCTGTATTAAGAGAGCCATTTTCTATTCTGCCTGAAGCTTTCAGTTATGTAACTACTGGAAAAAAGAATTTTAAAAAATGTGGGAAGCTTAGAAGAAAGTAATCAATAAAATCTATACCAAATTGCTGAACATGAATTTCTAGGGTTCTAATTCATCTCTTTTTTTCCTAGTTTCCAACCTCACAAAGAAGAAGAGCAGAGGGCCGGCAAGCACTGGCTTAATTATCCCCATCAGTCTAAGAGACAAGGCGCTTAAAAGTTTTAGCTGCTGTAAACACTCCCCTGATAGCAGATAAGAAATCTGCTGAAAGGCAGTTTTGTCTGGAGAAACCTCAGGGGCACAGGAGTTAATCATTAGTGCAATATTGTATATGCAATACTACATCAAAAAGAAACAGAACCCAATATTTGGTGTGATGATTTTCTATGCCCCCCACCCCAGAAAGGTAAGAAAACTAACACTAACACAGAAAAAAAAAAAAAGATAATTACATTTGTGGTGGATACAAAGCATGTTCTACTTTCATTCATTTTTTTTGTTTTCTTCAAAAGGAATAAGTCATTATTGTTTGGTTTTGTATTTTTTGGAAAATGTCTCCACTGGGATATACAAAGTTTCCACTGAGGTCAATCAAAGATGTTACTTCTGTCTAAAGAAGAATTTGCACCTTTGTATCTAACTGTATTGTTCAGAACCAGAGAATATCACATAACCTCATTTTATCACAACAACACTGGACAGAAAACAATGTTCTTCTTCCATATCAGTACTGTGTTTGTCTAGCGATCTATCTGTGGAAAACTGACACTTCACTATTCATAACAAAGAACCCTTCTATCATTTCAAAATTAAGGCATCTACAATGACCTCCTATTCTTCAACTCTAATAGACTTCTCATAGTCCTATAATCAGAGAATCTTAGAGACTTCCAAAGCCTTCCAAATACCTTTCCAGCATTAACTTCCACTCTCAGCCCTCCCGCCACTTTGTGTAAAGCAAAATAAAACTTTCCAATTATGTACTCCTTGCTCTTTCCCACATCCCTGCCTTGACACACTCTATTTCTCCTGACTGGGCACTCATCCTTCAGCTCCCATTTCTATGGTTTTACATTTCCTGGAGGAGTCCCTGGATGATGCTATGGTTAAACACTCGACCAACTAACTGAAAGGTTGGGGGTTTGAACCCCCTGAAAGAAACATCAGACAGGTCTGACAATCTGCTTCCGAAAGGTGACAGCCTGAAAACCCAGAGAGGTTCTACTCTGCACACGTGGGGTCGTCATGAGTCAGAATCAAGTGAATACCCAAACCCAGTGCCGTTGAGTTGATTCCGACTCATAGCGATCCTATAGGACAGAGTAGAACTGCCACATAGAGTTTCCAAGGAGCGCCTGGAGGAAAAACAACCTTTCCTGGAAGCTCCCAGTCTAATCAGACTTCCTTCACAAAGAACCTCTGCTTATGTTTCCCTCATTTATTTGGTGGAAGTAACCTCTTTCTACCTCTGAATTTTCTCAGCAACTTTTTATCATACCAATGTCTAATATTTGGCACATAATGGGCTCTCAGTAAGTGTTGCTAAATGACTGGACTTAGTAAAAACTGTCTACTTTTTTAATGATTAGTGTGCACATGTTTAGTGAGATTTTAAGGAGGACAAGCCAATTCTTTTCTACAGCAGAAAGTGTGACCACTTTCAATATTTCTAGGTTGCTGGGGGGCAGGAGGGGGGGATAGCTAACATTTCTGGATTACTTACTATACAGCAGGCATTATCCTAAATGGTTTACATCTTATTAAATACACATAAGATTATTAACTTGTAATGCCACTCTTTCTGTGTATGTCTAAATTGTTTGCTTTTTTCTTCGATGAAAGATTCAGTGGTATAGGTTGAGGCCTCCCTTACAAATGGATTGTGAAATAATCAGGTGGAAGCACAGATGTTTTATTTAGGTATTTACAAGCCCAGCTATTTGCTATTACTTCTAACTCAGCCCCATTTTATTAATAGATGTTTCTCAGAGGAATTTTTAGTTGACAACTTACATGATGGCCAACTCGAAATGGAATCTACGTAAGGGAATTCAATCTCTAAACAAACAAAAGTAACTGCAGATACTAAGAGTCTGCTTTGCTTTTTTTTTTTTTAACTCTTTTATAAATTTTACAAAAGTATATTTCTGTATTATCCCAACTTCATCCTCAAGGTCTATAAGGAATTTGAGCTCAGGCTTTACTATGGAAAAGTTTTAGTATAATCTAAATTTTACACAATAAAATTTCAATATGGTTCTATGATTTAAATAATTAAAGCCTTAATTATTTTGTTCTCAACCTTTCAGAAAGATTCTATGTTCTTTGGCTTTTTGGCTCAAACCCTATGTATTCTCCACTTTTCTTCCTGTAGACATCACCAGTCTAGGTAAACATTTTAGACCAGCTAAGCAGTGGTGTATTTCTCTGAAGGCTGACACCAAGGCAGAGTGGCTCTTCCTGAAGTTGGTGTATTGAAAAGGGTATGTTTTGAGTATAGAGTCTATGCAAAGTAAATGACACTATAACTGTGCAGTTTGACTTCAAAGTACATTGCTGCAAAATATTACAAATAATCAAACTCTTTCCCTGGCATTGATTAAACAATCAGGAACTTGGAACAGAATATCCATAGTGCAGGACAAAATCCATGGTGCATGAGAGTGCACAGTTACAAGAAAGCTTATCCTTAGCAATGCAGAATAATGGTTAGGGCAAGAGCCTTGTAGTTGGATGGCCACTGATTTGAAATCCATTTCTGGTAATTTCTAGCCTTGGACTAATTATTTAACCTTTATGATCCTCACTTGGCTTATCTAAAATAAAGGAATAATAATAATGCCTATCTGGTACTATCTGGCACCTGGTCAGCATGTTATCATTCTGGTACACGGCCAGCATGTTGTTATTATCATTTGATTCTCACGAAACACAGCAGAAGCATAAACATTTCTCTACACATTTGAAAAGAAGAGCAGAACAGATGAGTCAGCTATTCTAACCCTAGATATTGAAGCAGAGAAATGATAAGATCAATGCTGGCTTTGGGGACTGAACGGCAAGAGTATGGTGCTCGGGCTCATTCTCTAAATATAGTAAAAGATTGTACAAAATTAAAGTTGGGACCTACACTATTGGTGAAATTAAGTTCTTCAAGCATAGAACTTTAGGACTATCGAAGTATTTATTATGTGGTTCTCTTTACGTTACAATGCCCTGACTACTGCCACGAGGAGAATTATTATTTTCTATATCAATATTTCAAGTACTGGTAGCACAGTGGTTAAGAACTTGGTTGCTAACTAAAAGATTGGCAGTTTGAATCCACCAGCCGCTCCTTGGAAACCTTATGGGGCAGTTCTGCTCTGTCCTGCTCTGTCCTATAGGGTCACTATAACTCAGAATTGACTGAACAGCAAAAAGTTTTTTTTTTATATAGATCAATATTTATTTTTATTTTTTTTAATATATGACATATTAATAAGAAACATTTGGATGGATAAAATATGTACAACAAATTCAACCACTTTAAGCATATCATTTTATATACATAATATTTTAAATAACTTTATGCAGGAAGTTTTCTTTCTTCAAGGTTATGAAAATATTTGAGAAAAATAATTTAATTGAATCATTCAAAGAGTTATAATAAATACCTTGTTTCAAGCTATAAAGATTTTTTCTACTGCATTATTATAAAGTTTTGAATTCAACAGTCATAATTTTGGTTTTCTCTACAGGCAGAATCTTGTAAAATCATGAAGTTCAAATATTTAGCTGGGTATCTCTAGTGACATGCTAAAATAAAACCTTGATATCTTGAAAAAAATAGAAGTAAGTTAAACAAAGGAGCAGCCAAAACAGTTGCTATTTTTAAAGAAAAGACTGATAGAACTGATTTTTCATATTTTTAGATATCCACTTTATTTTTATTTTTTAGGCATATAACCACATACTTTTTAGCAACCACAAGTCCATTTTAATATGCTAAAATTTAGCTTAGTTCTTTAAAAATTAACACAATCTTTGATTAATTAGTAAAGGGGGGGGGACTATAACTGTCAACTAAGCTATTTAGTATGATTTTTTTCTCCTGACACTGATGCTAAACGTGCTCACACATGCTGATGAGTTATGATGCCCCAAGAATGCCACATCTCAATTCTTAAATTAAAACGTAGCCCATAGGCTGCCAGATTTCCTAAATAGAAAACTTCATTTACTAAAATAGAGATACAGTCATTTCACAATGTTATTTTTATAAATAAAAAATAGTTCAATAGAAATATTGACTACAATGATGCAATTTTGGTCTCTGAGTTATAAAAAACATTTTTTTTTAAAAAAAATTATTACCACATACTTAAATATTTCTTCCATAAGTAAAATTATACTTTTAAAAAAAAAATTAAAATTTGATGTGTTAATTTATAAAATAATTAGCATTTAAAGGTGATGTGCAATTAGCAAATATCATTTGTAGTCCACGGTACCTACATATTCACTTTTTATGTAATTTGGGCCACAATGATTTAAAAAATAGGCAATTTACCTGTCTATAAAAACTTAAAACATGAAAAAGATCTCTCTAACCACTGATTGCATAATATGTACAATAGTTAAAAATTAGTTATTCTGAAACAATTTCAAATCTAACAATAGTTAGATAAGAATAAACCAGAGAGAGCAATCTGTGTAAAAAATAAATAAAAATAATCTATATTTAATAGCAAATACCTCTAAGGAACCTGTATTTATTGATCTCATACAAGAACATAAACTTACATATAAATTTGGAAAGCAGTTACAGACATGTTTGTTAGATGTTTTAATTTATGGATGATATTTATATTTTATACCAGGACACATGATTTTGTAGGGAACAAATAAAATTTTAAGCTTCATCTACTTAACAAAACCAATACACTCAATGGAATAATATAATCCATTTCTTTGTATTGGATAATTGATTCATATTTTTACTTTTAAATGGCTATGTTAAAAAACCAACCAAACCTGTTGCCCTTGAGTTGATTCCAACCCCCAGCAATCCTATGGGACAGAGTAGAACTGCCTCATAGAGTTTCCAAGGAGCTCCTGGTAGATTTGAACTCCCAGCCTTTTGGTTAACGGCTGTAGCTCTTAGGCACCATGCAACCAAGGTTTCCAAATGGCCGTTAGAGACAAGTAAACACAGGTACAAACTATCAGAATTAAAAAAAAAATGAATATTCAATTTCTCAGTTACAGGTTGTTATAAAATATAGCTCTAAACATCTCTATCTTCTCTTTCAAACTATTGTGAAGTAATATCCACAAATAAACCAGCCTCTATACAGGCTTATACATAGGTTTACAAAACTGTCAAGAACTACTGATTCTTTATTTTCTATGAATTCCACCATGGATTTAGACTTATAATTCACAGATACCAAGCAGATAATGGGGAACAGAAACAAGGGCAGAAGTAATTGTGCTTACAGATGGTAACGTGTTAACAGGTATAAGAGGGACCACGAAAACCATCTAGTGAGCACTGTGGAATGACACAATTCTACAATCTTTGATAAACTGGACAGTTTATTAAAGCATCTATATTAGTAAAAATTTACTTCAAACTTGGAACATTGTATACCTAAATATTGAGTTGCAACTCCTTACTTTGGCTTTTTGAGTAGTTTTAATTCCTTGTGCAATTAGCCGTTCTTTTGAATCAGTCTTTCATACAGCTAGTTGATTGTTGGGAGAAGGGGGGACAGGGAGATGGGTGAATACTCGGGAAGTGATTCAGACCATGTATTGCCAAAATTTTACATGACACATGTTATGCTTTTCCAAGCTGTCCTGTGCCCAATTAGAATCTGAATTTTTTTTTCTTTAAAAAAAATGAATTTCTGTGTAAAGCCCCTTGACTCCTACTACAGCTAATAAAGAATTCTCAGTCAGCAATTTGCAGAGCAGGGGAGGCCGGGATAATGCAACTGGGCAGCTTTTACAAGCAAAACAAAACACCAAAGAAAGGGAATAAAAAGGCTGACAAACAATGTAAGGCTCTCCCATAAGGCTCATACTTATTTTTTCTCCTTTAAAATGTAACATTAAAAAAAAAAAAAAGATGAATCAGCTTCAACCATAATGATGCAAAGTTTTGATTATTATGGAAAATGATACTTTTGCTATTCAGGAGAGGGCAAAAAAAAAAAGTTTTGTGGTTCATCAAAAGAAACTAGGAAAGAGAGCCAAGGCCACTGACACTTGCGGTGGCAGATTAAGCTGTGAGCAGACTCTAAATAAATTCCATTCTCCCCCTACCCCAAAATACACCATTCTGGCTATTAAGGCTGACTTGCATTCTGTGCGTGCCAGTACACTATCCATTCAGGATCACTACTTATTTCAGTGGTAGACAGGAGAGCAGTCTTTTGAGTTAGGAAGCTGTAAGAGATTAGTTGTGCATGTGTGTGTATATGTGTGGGGGGGGTGTGCATGCATGCATGTGTGTGGTGTAGCACACTGCTAACTATGGATGAATTACAGCCTCTGCTTCAAGTTTAGATAAATCAAATAGCATATGAAATAATCAAAAACTGTTTAAATGTGAAAAATACGTCTCCTCATTTAAATGTTGAAAAATATAATTTTGAACCAGGAACTAGCTTTTCTGTTGTCTAGAATATATAACAAACATCATCCTCTCAGGAATACAAAACAAGGTTTGCAAAGGCATGTAATTACATCAGCCAAATCAAAGTACTCAAAAATATATAAACTATAAGAATAAAATGCTTGGATTATTTTATGAAAATTTTGATTTTATTGGCTACATGAAATTTTATTTTTTATGCTGATTAGGCTTTTTATAAATTTTGATAAAAGTCTTCCTCTCCTACAAATAATTTTATAATGTTAAAAAAATAAGTACCTGTAGGAAAAGTACAGTCTTTGATAAGTTAATAAAATCTATTTTTTTCATATTTAATGATATATAACTGATAGCCATGTTTCATTTTTACGTGTCTTGTATTTTTCCATCTACAAATGAAAATATTATCTTTAGCTAGCACACAAAGTACAAAGAATATGTTCAAGTTAAAAAAAATCATAAACAACAGGCTATAAAATGACAAGTATATCTTGGAGAGACAAGACCCCTGTTGGGGAAAACTGTAGTCACCCAGTTTCAGAAAGTATTCCTTGATGGCAAGAGCATATACACATTTGGCAAATCAGACCATCCAAGTCAACAACACCGGTAAGCACATGGCTGCCAAAGCACCTCCATATCCAGTGAAACACCCTAAATAAACATCATGAATCAGTGAGTGATGAAAGACAAAAAGATGCTAGCTACCACATTCTCCAAGTCCCCTCACAAGAGAGATTCATTTGATTGGCAAAATCCATTTACATACTAAACATGGAATAAGTATAAAATTCAAATAAGTATTTGAATATTCTCTTTGTTGATACAACTGTTTATCTGATATAAACTATGATCATACAAAGAATCTTGACGGTTTTCCTTGTGTGGCCTGGTTTGTGCAATATAAGATTGAAAATACTGTTTTCTCCCAAAACAATAACAAATTAAAAAGTCACTTCTGCAACTAAATTCAGGCAAATGGGAACTACTGTTGCCTTTAGAAAAACAAGTTATTTCTTCAACAGTATATAAAAATCATAGTGTAACTTTTTTATTTAATAAAAGTAATAAACCCATTGCCATTGAAGAATTCTGACTCATAGTGATCCTATAAAAGTAATAAGACAGGTTATTAAACCAAGTTTAATAGAGCTGCTTATAAAACAGATATGGAAATTACGAAAAAAAAAAAAAAAGAATATTGACTATGCCCAACTCTGTGGTACAAAGTAAATTGTCCGGTATCAATGATACAAGGATTCTTTAAGGGAAAACTTGGGATTATGCAATATATGGCCTCAATCAGAGAGGTCTGCAGCTAGGACATACAATACTGTTGAGCTATTTGAAAGTATTGCTATGAGAAAGTCTGAATGGTACAGTTTTCTGTTAACATTTCCGGGTAACTTTCTCATTGATCATCTATACTCTTCTCAAAAAAAGGAGAAACAACGGTAAAATATATTACTATATAACTTGTTGTTCCATGCTGTCAAGTCAATTTTTGACTTACAGAGACCCCATATGACTTAGCAGAATGGCCCCATTGGATTTTCTACGCTGTAATCTTTACAGGAGCAAACTGCCAGGTCTTTCTTTCACAGAGCAGCTGAGCGGGTTTGAAACACCAACCTTTTGGCTAGTAGCTGCGTATATAACTGTTGTGCCACCAGGGCTCCTTAGAACCTTAAATGGTCTTTTTTTTGTATGATATTATCAAAAATTTCTTTGAAAAAAATTCCTTCTTTCAACTCTGTAGAGTAAATCACATGAATAAAAAAGGGCACAATTTCATTTAAATGACTTTCAACTATTCTTTCCACAAAATATTATCAAAGCTATAAAAAATATTATTATAGTGTTTCTAATAATGATTAACTATAGTTGTATAAATTAATCTGAAATTAATAAATGGTTTCCATAAATACCAGTCTTTGCTCTGTCATTGTGTGAGCCAGAGGAAGTCATTTAATTTCTCCGAACTCTGGTTTTCTTATTTGCAAAATGAGAGGGCCAGGTAGATATCCACTGTGGTTGAGCCGATTCTGATTCATGGCAACCCTATCGGACAAAGCAGACCTGCCCTATAGGGATTCCAAGGCTGTAATTTTTATGGCAGCAGACTGCCACATCTTTCTCCTGTAGAGTGGCTGGTGGGTTTGGATCACCGACCTTTTGGTTAGCAGCCAAATGCTTAACCCTGTGGCAGCAGAGCTTCTTGCCAGGTAGATTGTTGTTGCTAGGTACCATCGAGTCGATTCCAACTCATGGTGATCCTAAGTACAACAGAACAAAACCCTGCCCAGTCCTGGGCCAGCCTCACAATCATTGCTACATCTGAGTACATTGTTGCAGCCACTGTGTCAATCCATCTCCCTGAGGGTCTTCCTCCCTTTTGTTAACCCTCTATTTTACTAACCATCATGTCCTTCTCCAGGGACTAGTCCCTCCTGATAACATGTCCAAAGTATGTGAGATGAAGTGCCGCCATCCTTGCTTGTAGTGAACATTTCTGGCTGTACTTCTTCCAAGACAGATTTTTTTTATTCTTCTGGCAGTCCACGGTATATTCAATATTCTTCACCAACACCGTAATTCAAAAGTGTCAATTCTTTTTTGTTCTTCCTTATTCATTGTTCAGCTTTTTTAAGGATCGGGTGCACCTTAGTCCTCAAAGTGGCATCTTTTCTTTTGAACACTTTAAGGAGGTCTTTTGCAGCAGATTTGCCTAATGGCATGTAGATAAAGGATGGTAAATATAAAACACACATGCCACCAGTCTCTTTTTTTCTTCCCCACAGAAGACATTCTGTTTGGGGGAACCATTACTAATGGATGGGAATTGTTTTGTGAAACAAGGCCTCTGTTCCACACCTGAGTTGAAAGCTATGTAAGTTCTGTTAAAGCACTAACACTGTAGGTCCTTGGTGCTCAAAGTGTGGACCATACACCAGTAACATCAGCACCACCTGGGAGCTGTTAAAATGCAGAACCACAAATCCCAGGCCAATCTTCTGGATCAGAATCTGCCTTTTAATAATAACCCCAGGTGCATGTTAAAGTTTAAGAAGGACTGATCTAAAAATAAATAACTGATCTAGGACTCAGAAATTTCTAAAAAAGAAGGTTGTAAACTGACAGGCCACAAGCTAAATGTGGTCTCTTATATATTTGGCTTTTACACTGTTGAAAGGTTCCGAATTATTTATTAAATACTACAAGTAGAGAGATTTTGTACAAAGATCTGAATTTCTTTATAAATTGGAAGATCATGTAACAATGGCCCAACATTTCTCCATGATGGCAGCTGGAGCCAAGTGGCATCCATCTCTTTTACAACAGGGCATCACATCTTCAGTGTGATAGAATTCATCACAGCACTCTTCATTCAATGTTATCTACCAAACTCTGGTATGCATTTGACTTTGTGGTTCCTGCTCTCAAAGTTCCCTTTCTTTTTATATAGTGTTGGGTGAAAAAGAAAAAGGAAAAATGTAATAATAAAATATTTTAAAATATCTTAGCATCTACCCTAAATTATAATTCTTATTTGATCATTTAAACTTTCTGTTTCTTTCCCCTCATCTCTACCTTTTCTTTTTTTGATTTAATTTTTTTGTTATTGTTGTTGAGAATATACACAGCAAAATATACACCAATGCAACAGTTTCTACATGTATCATTTAGTCACATTGATTACATTCTTTGAGTTGTGCAGCCATTCTCACCCTCATTTTCTGAGGTGTTCCTTCCTCCCCTATTAATATGAATTCACTGCCCCTTAAGGTTCCTATCTAGTATTTCAGATTGCTATTGTCAAATTGATCCCATATAGGTAGTTCTTAAAAGAGCAGACATTTTTTACTAGTTAAGCTAAACTATTGTTTAGTTTTAAGAAGACTTCAGAGGATATTTTTGCTTTAAGGTTTAAAGATTATCTCTTGGCAATAGCTTCAGGGGTTCTTCAAATCTTCGTGACTCCAGGAAGTCTGGAGTCCACGAGACTTTGAAATTCTGTTCAGTATTTTTCCCTTTTACTCGGGATTCTTCTATAGAATCTTTGATCAAAATGTTCAGTATTGGTAGCCGGGCACCATCCAGTTCTTCTGGACTCATGACAATGGAGGCAGTTGCTCATGGAGGCAATTAGCCACACATTCCATATCCTCCTTCTTTTCCTGATGCTCCTTCTTCCTCTGTTGCTCCAAGCAAATAAGTCTCTACCTATTTCTTTATCGATGTTAACTTCTTTAGATCTGTATCTTAATACTACCTCTTTTAATGCTAATATGTATTTTATGATCTGCATTTGATCACTAATCCCTTAGTGGTAAATTGTTCAACCTAGATCTCTAGAAGTCTATAAGTTATTATTTTTTTTCTTTTCTTGAAAGGAATAGGTTAATTTTGTTTAAAGCAGATTATCTCTTGTGCTTCATGTCTTACAAAATAATTTAGAAAGTTTCACATCTTAAAAATATTTTCAGAGTCCTGGAAAAATGTAGAGAAGTAATGAGGAATTAAGACACTACATAGTAGATAGAAACTGTAAATTAATAAAATGGTGATTCATAGATGGAAGGCTAAATTCAGAAGAGTATAAAGCACAGCCGTGGAAGAAGCCAAAAATCTAGGTATGGTAACTGCCTCTGGTAACTTGTACATATAAGGGTATTAATCACAAGATACACTATCCCAAAGATATTTTTTAAAAAATTATGAAAACTGATACATTCTTAGCTACATAAGATACCTTGAGACTTGATTTAGAAGACTTTAGGGATGATAATTTTCACTGGAATTAGTGGAAATTAAGAAAATGTGTAATATACTAGTTGATGAGTAAAAATAGTATTTTCATTTTTACTTCCTATTATATTAGGTATTTTATCCTCCTTTTCCAATTTCCAAGTATTATTAACATTTTAATATTCAGCATCATGAAAGCAATCTATGTTTCCATTAAAAAGTATAACCCTTAAGCATTCATTGCTTTAAACACTACATACATTCCATAGTATCAATACTGTAATGTCAATACCAAAAATTATATTTTTATACTAGTTCTAAGTTGTCATTTTTTTTCTCCTATCACATACCCCAGATTTCCACCTGAAAAATTAAAGCCACCTTTTTTTTTTTTTAATATCTTAATTGAAAACCCTGGTGGCATAGTGGTTAAGAGTTCTGCTGCTAACCAAAAGATTGGAAGTTTGAATCCAACAGGTGCTCCTTGGAAACCCTATGAAGCAGTTCTACTTGTCTTAAGAAGTTGCTATGAGTCAGAATCTACTCGATGGCAAAGAGTTTGGTTTGGTTTAATAACTTAATTGTATTTCCTCCATAAACTCTCTTTTCTTTCCTTTTATGCCTACTGATGTAAACAGCACTATTATATTTAAAATTATACAGTGATTTGCTGGATACAAACTAGAAACATTAATAAAACATGTTATAGAGTCCAACCGGTTTTCCTAGGAAAACCTGGTTCCTTTGCCCACCATCGTTTATATTCTCACTCCCCAACCACTTTGGGAAAGCCACTCATGACTTTTCCCCATCCAATTGGTCCTACTTAAACTTGTCTGCTCCAGTTCTCCCTTGCCTATCATTTTCAGATTAATCTTTATCACTTCCATAATACTCTCTGGTTTAAGCATCACTAATAGCTCCCCTACTACTTTAAAATGAATCAAATCTCTTTGGCTTTAAGGCCTTCAACATCTGACTCTATTCTTCCTAGCTATCTAAACAAACCCTCTGCTGTATGCAATCCACTGTCTTCATTACCTTAAATATATGCGTTGCTCAAAACTGTGTTTTTCACTTATTCATTTCCCGTTGCCTGCACTGGGGTTTCTTTCTATCTCAGTTGTAATTATGTAAACAAATATGTATTTTTCACTCACTACGTACAATCTTTTAACACCCAATTCAAATGCCACTTAATTCATAAAGCCTTTTCTGACTACTCCAACACTCATTCATTTGTGATAATCAATACTGATAATTCCAGTTGCTACCCTTTTTGGAGTGCTTACTATTGCCAGATGGCAAGCTAGGCAATTTACATGCATTACATGTTTTGTTCCTCTCAACACCTCTGTGAGGATAATATTGTAATTCCCATACCACTAACGAGAAACATGAGCCTCAGAGCTCTCAGCATATTTAGTACAAGCCATAGCAGTTAGTATTACAACCATATTGATTTGTATGGATCACTATTGTTTAGGGACTTCAACTGGATTTGATGTACTTTGAGGACAAAAACTATGGCTTATTCTTCCACATCTTTCTATGTAGGACTTAACATTGTACTGAGCAGGTCATCAATCAAATTTAATTTATTGATAAATTACACCTTCAGTGCTGTAACTTCAGGTTGCCCAGGCCATATAAGTGAGAACTTCTCCACCACAAAAAGTATCACTTTGAACTGAGAGCCTCATTCTCTTCCCTCTACTTGATGATAAATACATGAAAGAGGTAAAGTTTCAGGTAAGAAAGAAAAAGGTTTGTTTAACAAAAGATAATTGAAATTAATAGCAAGTTTGTTTTACCATGAATATTTTTCTACTTTATAAATAAGAGATTATGAATAAAATATTTAAATTTTCATTAAATATGTCACTTTAAAATCTTTACAAGTTTGATCACTGTCTTAGACTAGAAGACCTAGGCCTTCACGTACAATGTTGGAGAGCCTGGGACATGAAACTCAGTGTAGATGGCAGTAGCCTGAGTCTGAACTGAGTTCTCCACTCATCAGTCCTAAAAACTCACATCCTTTTTCTTCTCATTTATTTCCTCCTCCTTTATCGATACTTCCTTCCTTATATTTTAGGTTGGGAAGAAGAACAACTAGATATAAAAAATAGCTTATAACTGGACTATATTGTCTCTTTTCTGGCAACAGTTTACTTAAGGCACTTCCAGGTTTATGGATGTGAATGAAATTTAATTTTGTAAAAAGATAATGCTAAATTGCTTGATTTCATCACACACCAGATATGGAAATACAACACATTTGATTTGATTCAAGATGTAGGATTTCTGTCGACATAGGACAAAGAAGCCCACACTGACTTTGGATTCTACAGGGATTCAAGCTTTCTTTACCTGGCTTGGAAGGCCTGTCATCATGATATGATGACTGACCACATATCTAGCCAACACTCCAGCTATGCCCAGCTACTTGTTGTTCTTGGTATACTCTCAAGCCTTTGCACACACTTGTTCCTTGTCTGGAATAGCCTTGGTTCACCCAATCATCTCTCCAGACAAGTTTAAGACCTTCCTAAACAGCAAAAAGTCTGCCAAATTGATGATGAAAATAGCAGAAGAAACTGCCAAGGTTGATTTTATTTAAACCAATAAATTTTTATACTTATAAATTAAAATGATACAAATGATACTGATAATGATGGTGATGACAATACCAAATGACATTTATTAAGTGGTTAGTACATCCCAGACACTCTGTTAAAAACCTTGTATCTATTATCTAATGCTGAAAATAAAATAAAAATAAACCAAATAAGGCAAGTATTATATTGTCCACATTTTAGGGGCCGGGAAACAAGCTTAGAGAGTTTAAATAACTTGTCCAATATTATACAGCTCTTTAAGGTGTCAGGGTCCAAAGAAAACTCAGTTACAACTGATTTGATACTATTGTGTGAAGACAATATCATTCAAAATAATACATTCCTACAACAGCTTTTGTTAAATTATTAATCAGGTTATAAAGACAGTTATTTTTCTGGAAACAACTTAGTTATTTTTTGCAGCCAATGAAACTAGGGATAGATCAACTTTAATGATAGCAATAATAATAATTTTCTTCATTATTATGTGGTGCTCTATTTACTGAAAAATTATTACAGGATGTTTTATGGTATTTATTACAGCTTGTTAGGGAAAATAATCAAGAACTATAACACTAAAAATAATTTGGTGGTAACTTAAATCGTTTTAGAAGCTAAACATTAATGAAATATAAGATATAAGAGTGTTGTTTTAGTTTTAATATAAGACAGTTAAAAGCTAATGGAATAAATGGATATGTATATATAAAACTCAACCCACTGCCGTCGAGTCAATTCTAACTCATAGTGACCCTATAGGACAGAGTAGAACTGTCCCACAGGGTTTCCAAGGAGCGCCTGGTGGATTCCAACTGCTGACTTTTTGGTTAGCAGCTATAGCATTTAACCACTACACTACCAGAGTATCCATATATATATAATAATCATGATTTGAATTAAATATATGTAATTGCTGCAAACACAGATGTTTACGCAAAAAGATGAAGCAAATATACTTTTTCAGTGGGTATTTTTTTTAATACTGATAATAATGCTATCAACTGCATTATATCATTTGGCAAAAAATATTACTAAGACCTTAATAGAGACTCTCTTCCCTGCAAAGGAAGTTGGTGATAAGTGTTAACAATCTCGAAACAAAATACAGAAATGAAAAACAAAATAAACAAATGAAAAAGATTAAGGGCATACTCAGTCTGAGATAACAAAACAGAAACAATAATCTAAAGGGTGTGTATGCATTTCTTCCCATTATTTCTTTGCGAAGAACATACAAGTTTGAACTTGTATGAATGCAAATGATGTGTGTACGTGTGGATGTATATGTCCCTTCTGTTCATTTCTTTCAAAGTTATCATTTTTCACATTGCATCCAGGTTTTCAGAAGGATTCAACTTTTAACAAGTCAGCCTAACTAAAAATGTTGTGAATGTAAAAATACAAACACATATTTGTAAAGAGACAGAGCTGGAACATTACAAGACAAGTAAGATAAATGACAAGAATGGTGTACATGCCCATGTCGATTTTCAAAAAGGTACCTATTAATTTCTCTTTGTACTTTGCTTTTGGAAACCACCAAGTGAAGAAACTTGTAAATGATTTGGGGCAATGTAATTTCCTTTGGTAACTGAGTTACTTGTGGTAGGGACAACAGATAGTGCCCACCTTCACAAGAGAAAGTAAGGAAGACTATTAATTTAGGTACTTGCTGAGAAGACGAGGTACTTACCGAGAAGATTTGGGAGAGAAGGCGTGTAGAAGTAGTCCCCTTCCCCCAGACTGAATGAATACATGAACAAAATATGTTGGCTAATGATTATGTAAACATCCAAGTTAGAATAGTATATTAGCTTGCAACGTGAAACCAACAAGAGATAAGTAATCCCAATAAAGAACAACTATTAACAGGAGCCCCAGTGGCACTGTGGTTAAAGCTCTCAGCTGCTAACTGAAAATCAGTAGTTTGAACCCACCAGCTGCTCCATGGGAGAAAGTTGTTACAGTCTGCTTCCGTAAAGATTACAGCCTTGGAAACCCTATGGGGGAGTTCTACTCTATCCTATAGGATTGCTGTGAGTCAGAATCGACTCTTCAGAAACAGGTGTGATTTTTTTTTTTTTAGTTAACTTAATCCAACAAAACATATCTCAGGGCCAAGCCAGAATGATATCATATATATGATAAAATATTACAGAAGTTCTCCCTCCAAGTATGGAGAATAACCTCCCCAACAGTTAGCTATGTTCCTATCACAGTAACATAACACTGCTGAAAAATGTAGCGAGGATGTGTTCTGCAGTATGCAAAGGCCGCAGGTTCAAAGAGTTACATGTGTTACTAATTCAAAGCAGAGTGCACCTAATGAGGAACAATCATCTGAAACCCCACTATGCCTGATCTTTTAACAAATGGAATTGTAGCACAAAAACTCATTATTTATTTCTCACTAAAGTCATTCATATATGTGGATTGCACTTTGCAGTTATGTCAATAGCAAGTTGCCTGGCAACTCTGTCTCTGAGAGAGCAAATGTGGATTATTACCTGATTCTTCATTTTAAAGTTCTTAGAGGAAAGCAGCCTATGTTTGTTTCTTTCATGTGTTAAAGAACAAACAGAGAACAGAACCTTCAAACCACTGGCAAACTGCAACTTCTTTCCGTGTATCTGTACCCAGCTTCTGCGGTGTTGGAGTATATATGGAAGAACCTTCAATCCATCTTCTCTATCCCTTAACTCATTGCACATGTAGACTGTTCTGTTGATACTGCCTTCAGTGTCACAGCTGAAAGTTTCTGTAATTCTTCTATCAATCATAAATTCAACACTTTGAAGGTGTAAAATGATAACAGTTTTTCAAGAGTTTACATAATGCATCAAAGTGTTATTTAATGTGTGTAGGGGCACTGGAAATAGATCTCAAAGTGTTAGATAATTTGGGTCTTGGAACATATTTTGACTTTTGATATTAATTTTATGTGGAAATTTCTTTGCAACTAAATTACCTAGATCTTGAAGTATAACTTAGACCTGTTGTATAGCTCCAGAAACAGGAAGGCAATTCATTCATTGCTATTAGACATACATATGATTTTTTTTAACTTTAAATACCTTTGTATCTATTTTATGTATATTTAAAAACTAACATAAAATATGTAAATTTAAAATAACTATTGCTAGAATATGTTTGGCAAAAAATGAGCCAATATAAATACATAGATACATACATATCTTCACCTTCTGCTTGCTGGAAAAAAAGAGGACTTGAAGCACTTGCTGATGAAGATAAAAGATTAAAGTCTTCTGTACAGATTACACCTCAACATAAGGAACACAAAAATCCTTGTAACTGGATTAATACGCAGTATCATGATAAAAGGGGAAAATATCGAAGTTGTCAAGGATTTCATTTTACCTGGATCTACAATCAACGCCCATAGAAGCAGCAGTCAAGACATCAAATGATATATTGTAGTGGGCAAATCTGCTGCAAAAGACCTTTTTAAAAATAAAAATGTCATTTTGTTGACTAAGGTGTACCTGAACCAATCATGGTATTTCCAATTGCCTCACATGCATGCGAAAGCTGGACAATGAAAGAGAAAGAATGAAGAAGAATTGATACATTTGAATTACGGCATTGGCCAAGAATACTGAATATACCATGGGCCGCCAGAAGAATGAACAAACCTGTCTTGGAAGAGGTACAGCCAGAATGCTCCTTAGAAGGGAGGATGACGCGACCATATCTTGCTTACTTTGGACATGTTATCAGGAGGGGCCAATCCCTGCAGAACATCATACTTTTTGGTGCAGTAGAGAGTCAGTGAAAAAGAGGAAGACCCTCAACAATATGGACTAACAGTGGCTGCAACAGTGGGCTAAAACATACCTACTATTGTGAGGCTAAAACTTTCCTACTATTTTGCACAGGACTGAGCAAAGTTTTATTTTATTATACATAGGGTCACTGTGAGTTGCAATCAACTTGACGGCACCTAACAACAAGATACACACACACACACACACATATACATATACATATATGAGAAACTTACAAGTGTTATGTGATAGTCACAAAATTATAAAGGCGTATCAGAATGACAAAACCTAAAGCCCTGGACAATTAAAATATATTTAACAGTTGCTTTGAACAGGATACCATAATGTCATCAAAACAGACAACTTCAAAAATCTCAACAAATGCTCCTTGTACTGATTTGATTTTTTGATTCCTGCTTTTATGGCACTGGTTGTTAATCCAAGTACTGAGTACTAAAATCTCTGATAACCTTAACTTCAGAGATGAAGATAATATATTCTCTTAGGAAATATCTGAGATATTCTGCAAATGTTAATTGCAAGAGATGCTCCCTTATGTTTGACATGGATCTTCTTTTTGATTTCTTTCTTCAGAAGAGGTATCTGGCCTGCCAATTTGGGGGTTATAAGACTTGAGACAGTTGCTTTATTCCCCTGAACACCATCACTCAGATCACTCTGTATTTCTTTATTTGTTTTATTTTCCTGGCCAAATTCTCTCAAGATTTTGAGCATTTCTCTTTAGTCTTCTTTAACGTGAAGTCTTTATGGCTTCACGATTAATACTTCTCTAAAACACTGACAAGATTAACTGAATAAAGTACAGTGCTGTACTGAAGATTTGAACTAACACACAGCCTATACAGAATAAAATAGTATTATATGCTTTACCAATGTACTAGTAAACAATTTATCAAGTCATACACAGAATCTCAGTTATTGACATTGTCATTCACACTAAAATTCTGACACTAATCAAGTACTTAAAAGGGAAATTTTTAGCTCCACAAAAAAATGAAAAATTTAGATTAACTTCTTAAATTCTGTAATATATTCATCACTATGACTTCCAACTGTCTTTTCTTTTACAATTTTTGAATATTTTAAAATGTTAC
The DNA here is from genome assembly GCF_030014295.1 of Loxodonta africana. Classification (NCBI taxonomy): domain Eukaryota; kingdom Metazoa; phylum Chordata; class Mammalia; order Proboscidea; family Elephantidae; genus Loxodonta; species Loxodonta africana. Next base: position 33,994,437 of record NC_087347.1, on the reverse strand, counting down.
TACTTTAATCACGGATATAACCAAAGTCGACTTTCATTTACCACTAAACATCACAAATGAATAATATAATTCTTGTGAATTCTCACGGAAGCCTTTAAACCTGAGCTGAAATTTTCTAGCAAAATATTATATTTGCATAGCTAAAGAACTGAACAAACTAGTAAACATAAGCGGCTTTCATTAAGTTATCCTGAAGTCATTTTTATATTATCCTGTGTTCATTCACTCATGTTTTAAAACATTTCTCATTTGCACACACCAGTAAAGTAGATGCTAATGTACCAGCAGCCATGTGATGAGACGAAATAGCATAGCAATGGGAAATATAGAAACAGCTACTTTATTCTGTGGAAAAAGGAATGAATGTAATACATTATATCCAAATACACAATACTGAAACGTTACTAATAGAAAAAAGTAATACATAGAAAAAAAAAATTAAAGTTTGCACAGGCTATCTTTGGTAACATCTGATCAGGAATGATCATTGAGTATTATACTGAATCAGAATGATTTAAAAACAAAAAATCCTGTCTCAATATATTGCCAAGAAGGCCATTTCTGGGGCTCTTTAATGTTAACATGTAATTTTTGGCAAAGGGAGAAAAGAAAATGGAAAAAAAATTTAAAGGATATTACCATAACAAGGTAAAAATGATACAATAATAATCTGAAAACTAAGCTAACCTTCCACCTCAGTATTTTCAAAGAAAATATCCAACTTTCTTCCACATTATATTTTCATATAACCCTGTTATACTATTTGTGTTTTTTGTTTCTTTTGTCCTGTCGAGTGGGAGGTTAAAAGCAGTGCAAGACAAAACATGGTGTTTTTGTAGGTTTTAAATAGAAGCTCAAAATAAACATACTGCAAAGTAATATCCGCCACGCACCTGTTTTATTTCTACCTTTATGATGTATGAAGAGCTAAAGAAAAACTTTAGTGGTAGGGCTAAGGACAGTAAATCTCTTTCTAGCTACCATCTGATAAAAAAAAAAAGCTTTTTAAAATCTTTTTTTTTTTTACTACACTGCTGCATTTTCATAAAATAATGTGTGTGTGTGACTGTGTGTGTATACACTTACGTTCTGAGGTAGGAGCAGACTCGTTTTTTATGTCTTTAAGAAATTAACATCAATAATTTAGCTGACTTACTTTAGGATAGCATAAATGTTTTAAAATAACGTATTTGTTATACTTAAATACATTTTATTCATTTATATTAAATATATTAAACTATTATTGATATAATATTTTTCTCTCAGGAATTTTAGGAACTTTGAAAATGCTTAGGTTTTTACAATTTATAACTGTTATCTTGTACCCTTTTATGACAACTATTAAAATTACATTTGGAATAACAGTGATTGATGATACTTTATTCCAATTAGAGACTGAATCAACTCTATTTTATTTCTTTTTAATTGTTTAAATAATAACTACATAGTTTTAAATCCAAGAAAAGCTCCATTCTCTATTTCATAAAACAAAATCATATGTTGAGCAGTTAGAATTGAATCATTTTGAATTTTTTAAAGCAAAGACTATATGAAAAAGATGGTTTCTTTTTCGTGGTTACTGCTTTTATTAAAAATTGTTTTCTCATTGATTAAGAAAATACTGATAATATTCCAACTTGAAAAAAAAAAAAAAGAGTGACAGTCAAATGTCTTCCTGCCTCAAATGAAAAAAATCTTAGATCAATTATTGCCCATTCATTTACTATTTAAAATGCTGGCAACTTAAAGTATTATCTGCTTTTCACAGGAAAATTAATTCAAATTATCCTAAAGATAGTGAACTCACCAAACCTTAAATAATTGAGTAACCAAAGCTAGGGAGTCATGCTTCACTCTACACTGGATAAGCACACAAAGGGTAATATACACTCAAACTTTCTCATCTGTATAAGAGGTAACAAAGTATCTTGTGTGGTAAAATTTACTTCTTTGCTGAAACTCATAAATAAAATCAGTGATACTGTTACCTATATACGTGCAATGTGACAAAGACATTTAGTTTCAGTCTTTTCTTGTCCAACCTAAAAGATAACGGGCATTTTAACTCTGAAAGCAATTGTAGCATATCTCCAAATGACACCAAGTCAACCATGTTGAGTTAAATAAAATGGGGCTCTCTGCCAAGGAATCGGTCATGTCTCCAATGGCCTCATCAGACTTTCTCATGATGGAATCATATTATGACCAGGGGAAAAAAAAAAAAAAAACGGATCCCCGTAAGAATTCAATCTAGGCATAGCTTAAAATTAATGTAATAAAAATAAATTTACCCATGCAAGTGTTGAATATTATATACCCTCACAGATAACCAACTTTTGACAAATGCTCAGAATTTTATTATTTATTAAGATAATTTAATAATACATCTAGCAAAAATAATGGAAATAAAAAATAACTCAATCATAAAGTTTAAGAACTTTTTCCATAGGCTTTCTCTCTCTATATATACATATATATGTGTGTATATATATATAAACACACATATATATATCACTGTATACTTTAGGTTGTTCTATTTTCAACTTTGGGTTGTTTGTAAACTTTGGTATTATAAATAAAGCTTCAATGAATATCAGTTATGATATCATATACATGTATAGGTATATATGTATGTGTGTATATATATGTATACATATACATACAAAACTCATCACCATCGAGTCAATTCTGACTCATAGTGACCCTATTGAACAGAGTAGAACTCTCCCATAGGGTTTCCAAGGCTGTATATTTTTATAGACACCAACTGCTTTATCTTTGTCCAATGCAACCGTTGTTGGGCTCAAACTGTACCCATGCCATTTTTTTTTATATATATATATGTTGCTGAAAAAAAATTAATACAGCATGCTTATGAAAATATCTCACAGGAGGAAGGTGTGGTTGGCAAATAAATGTAGAAGACAGTTTATTTATGTAAAAACATGGTATATAACCTTTTTCCTGAATTTCTGAATATTTCCTTGGGATTGATTCTTTGAAATGGAAATTCTGGAAAAAAAGGACTTGACACTTTAATGCTTTAATGCTTGCAATACACACTTTCAAGGTGTTTTCTAGGATGCATGCATGCAGAAAAGCAGTATTTGACCTGCACTCTCATCTGCATGATTACTTCTTTAAGAATAGATGTTCAATTGGTGGGAGAAAGTATGGTATTTGTTTATTTGATTTCTAGAGAAGTTAACCCTTTTTCTCATATTGTTCAGTCATCTGTATTTTCCTTCTGTGTTTTTTTTTTTTTTTCCTACCCATTTTCTTTCCCATTATATTGGGGGCTTAGTATTTTACTTGTCAATATTATGAATGCTTTAATTATTAAGGATATTATGCATTCCTTTGTAAAAGGGTCTTTCTTCCCTTTCGCATTGCTTTTAATATTGGGATATGGTTCTTTTGACTTTTATGTAGTTAATAATATTTGCCAAGTTTTTCAATTTTTTTTAGCTTAGAAAGTCTTTACTGATCCAGACATTCAAAAATACTAAACCAAATATACTTTTTTGGCTTTCCATAGTTTGATATTGTTCACTAATCAAAAATTTATATGAATCTTTACTATGATATGCAATGTGGTGAAGATCTAACATACTTTTCCCTAATAGCTTACCAATTAACCACCAATTAGTCACTGAATAACTGCCTTCCACCACTAGTTTATGATAAAAAGCTGCTAATTATTAAAAACATAGTGATTAACTCTGAAGTTATGGGCATCAATTTATTTTCCCCACATTTATTTGGGAAACACTTTTAGTTCAAAGTTGTTTGTGGGAAAAAAAAAAAAAAAAGACCGAACTCTTCCCTAATCTGTAAAAAATAGAAAACCAAAGTTCTATTACAGTTTATGTTGATCAAATCATTTTCAAAAATTATTTCATGCCTAATATATCATCTGGCTCTGTGGTGGATATAACAATAATTATAATACTTGGTGAAAGTAGAAAGGTTTGAGCTATTACAGCAGATGGGAACTACATTCCAGATAGAAGCAACGGCAAGTAAAAGACAACTTCTTTCATAATGTGTGTTACCTAAGACAATGCTTTATCATTTACCGTAATTACTTAAGTACATTTCAGGCTTCCTAACTGACCATAGGTTAATGTTAAGAGCCATGGTTTATAAATATCAGTATCCCACAGAGCTCTGAGCACCTATGCTTTGCCCATTGCCACTGCTTCATCAAATTAAACTGATTTTGATTTTATGTTATCTTAAAAATGGCTTAGCTCTGACTGACTACTATTGCTTTCACTAATATTCCTGAGTTAGATTTTAAAATAAAGGTGTCTTCAAATCAAGTAATTTATGAGAGGCACTTCTTTCCAGCCCCAGTGGCTAAAAACTTTCAAGGAACACAGAAGCTGCTTTTTCTTCCTGCAAGTGAAACATCATAAAAAGTAAGTGACAGCAATCGTGACCCTATCTGTGGAAGTTTATGAGAATGATTTGCAGAGAGATTGAGTTACAATGTTATTGTAACACCTCATCAAAATTCTTGTCCAGATTTTTAGCAGTGACTTAAAACAAGTAGACTTGCCTATAACTGCTGGGATCACTTCCAGCACCTCACGCAGAGCACTAAATTACCCTTTTCAGTTAACCCCTGTTATTTCTCACTCTTCTTCTTGTGGCTGAGGGAGTATATAAGGGAAGGGGTTTCTGGTGATCTAGGTCAAGGAGGCAAAGAACTGTCACATCTTCTCTACTGTTCTGTTTTCAAAGAAGCAAGATTCCTGAAATGACTATGACATTATATTAGCAGAGCAAAGTAAGAAAAGGTCATATCCAAATCCTTCATTTGATTTCTTTCTATTGGCTTGGAGCCACTTGCTAGCTATATTTTGATTTCACAACTATTTGAAGACAACAGCATATATGCAAGAACAAATTAGCCATATTTAAGCACAAAAATGTCAATAATTTATGCTGGCATAATGACATAATTACAGCATTTATTTTCACCATTCATTTCCACCTAAAGTCAGTTTTCTAAAGGTAATTGAAGCCAATGTGGATTTTACCAAGAAAACATCTGGCAGTTAAATTTCAGGAGTGAACTGCAGTATGAGTGAATGCTGTAAATGCAAGGAAAGAATAGAATTATTGTTCTTAAATTCCATGTTTGTGAAGCAAATATACATACATACATATATCTATGTACATATAGAGACACATACATTATAACTACTACACAAGATGTTCCTTAATATATGATTTTTAAAAGAGAGAAAAAAAGAATGATTTTGTAGTTGCAATCTTCATGTTTATGACAGAAAATTCAACAATGTTTGCAAACAAATTGGCAGATTACACTTTAATGCAAATAAATGACTTAAGTAATTTAATTCAGCTGTGATGGATCTAGTGGCTGACAAATTAACTTAAAAAAAAACTGCACGCAACGGCAATAAAAATACTTTTTTGGCAAGATTTACTTCAGCATTTTGAGTAAATACATTTTATATGTTAGCCTTAATTTTATATTTCAGATAAATCCTAGATGAGGTGGGGAGTTTGCTAAAGGTATTCTAATACATAGAGTGTAGTATTTTTACCAAAAGATACATGGGAAGAAATAGGTGGGCAAAGACGTTGAATGCATTCCTCATTCATGAACAAACCAAGTCTCCTTTCTAAATAAACTTTGAAAACCCTATCTTTCTATCCATGTGAGTTAGAACCCAATCCAAAGATTAAAACAAGACCATATATGATCACCACTATCTATACGATTTAAGAAACTCTCTTTGTGATATCAGAGAAAACAAAAATGCCCAGTTCAAGTTTTTACACTCTTATAAAGTAATGCTGAGAGGTGGAATTCTGACTATTATATTTTCGTCTTCCTGGTTGCTATTAATATTGAGAGCTCAGCTGCTAACCAAAAGGTTGACAGTTTGAATACACCAGCCACTCCTTGGAAACTCTATGGGGCAGTTCTACTCTGTACTATAGGGTTGCTGTGAGTCAGAATCGACTGGACAGCAACAGGTTATGTCACTCAAGCATGAGAGAAAAGTGAGTTGTGTTTTTTTTTTTTTTTCAAATATTTTTTCCAATAGTCCACAATATTAGTTTAAGTTCAATTAAAAAAGGTTCAAATAAAAACGGGCATCCAAAATTTGAAGAAATGGGAATTAATAACTTAGATAAAACTTCCAAGCAGAATCTATGTGTTGAAAATTTTTATTTTAAATCATCCCACATTCAAGATTTGATAGTCGTAAAAGTAAACAGACCAATTGTTACATCCATGTATATAAAACCTCTGAATCACTTATATTTCTTTTTACAAAAATTATATGTTGCCTAATACCCCTGTTCTCCATATTTGCCTAAATGTGAAGACAGTGGTTAAAAGCACAGCTGCTAACCAAAAGGTTGGCAGTTCAAATCCACCAGCCAGCCGCTCCTTGGAAACCTTATGGGGCAGTCCTACTCTGTTCTGTCGGATCGCTATGAGTCAGAAACGACTCGACGGCAGAGAGTTGGTTTGGTTAAGATAGGTAAAAGGCAACCAATTGCCTTCTCTGTGTGTCTTTTTATCCCCACAGCTTCCCATCCTTATCCTCAGGTCTCCTCTGTTTCCCCTTTCTTCTCACTGATACCTTCTGCTTAACTGTTTTCATCCATGCCCATAGATTCACCTTCTGGGTAAACACTTCATTTCCAAGCTACCTCTTCTTAAAAACTGGGTGCCAGGATATTTATATTCTGTCTCTCACTGAGGTACCACAGGTACTTCAAATACTGATCACACACACTGTAGAATCTCTCCTCCTCTTATCCCAGTTTGGGGTAAAGAATGGCACAGTCACCTCCCCATTTCCTTAAGATAGGCACTAGAAGTAATCATGCCTTAACAACTAAAAGTGCCAAATAGGTCTTGAACCAGACCTCCTCTCTTTATGTGGACAGTTAGAAAATAGTCTGCTTGTTCTCCACATTAACAGGATAGTTCTTTTTCATAAAATCAAATATACTCCTATCATTTACTCAAACATTCCATGTTATTGCACATAACACTACTCCCTCTACCTGGAATAGCCTCATTACCCTTTTTGGTCTTTTAGAATCAAGTTTTTCACCTCTCATTCAAATGGTTTTCCTTAGTTTAATTCCAGAATAAGTTATCTATACCAAACTCAAATCCATTGCCATCAAGTAGATTCTGACTTACAGCAATGCAATAAAACAAACAAAAAAAACCAAACCTGTTGCCATCAAGTTGATTCCAACTCATAGTGACCCTATAGGACCCTATAAGACCAATTAAACTGTTCCACAGGATTTCCAAGGAGGGGCTGATGGATTTGAACTGCCAACTTTTTGGTTAGGAGCTGATCCCTTAAGCACTGCGCCACCAGGGCTCCAAATTTTCTATAAGGGTTATCAAATTGTTTTGAAATTGTTTGTTTGCCTGATTATCTCCCTGCTGCTCCTCCAAAGCAATGATTTTGCCTTGTTTATCTGCATGTCCCTAGCACCTTGCATGGTGCCTGGCTGTTGAAGGTCTTCAGTGCATTTTTAATGAATTCTGAAGTAAATGATTAAATTAATGAAGCCAACCATTTTGGAAGAAAGTGGGGGCACTCTAAAAATTCATCTTAAATTACTTTTCTCTCTCTAATATTAAAAACAAAAATCTTGAATTTATCAAGTTTAGAAATACCTCAGAAGGCATACACTGTACGCATTTATCTATAAAGGAGGACAGTTACTTGTATTACCTTGGCTTGATACAGGTCTATCTTTTCTGAATACAATCAAATGTAAGTAAAACCTTAGCCTTTTTGGATTTTTGCTAAAATCAAGTATGAGAGTTGGCAGAAGCCACAACAAATAGAAAGCAAAAACACACAGTATTAACACCATTCGAGAATTTTAGTCTCATGTGTATGACCCATAATACAAGTTAAACTATGAGCACTTTAATGACTGAATCTTATGATACAGTCTTAGATAAACATACTATCCATTAAATTTAATTTTACTACAAGCACTTTTATAATGATGCCCCAGCATACTGTTTCACAATTCAATGATATGACCTAACAAAAAAGCAGTGACTTAATAGTCTATAAATGTTATAACTAGCTAATATTTTTCTAAAGTTTGTTTCATAAAACTATCTTTCCATGCAATGATATTCATTATTTAAAAAATACTTTCATATAATGACTAAGAAGCAATTGATTATAAAATAATTTTACAAACTTACACAACCCATTGCTTTCGAGTCTGGTCTGACTCATAGCGACCTTACAGGACAGAGTAGAACTGCCCCATAGAGTTTCCAAAGAGCGCCTGGTGGATTTGAACTGCTGACCTTTTGGCCAGCAGCTGTAGCACTTAACCACTACACCGCCAGGGTTTTCTTTTAAAACTTAGAATCACAAAATTATTTCTGATCTAACTTATACATACATTTTAAAAAGTCAAAAAGAGCATTTTACTATTATTTACAAATAAAAATTATTTTAAATATAACAGTAATATTTTTACTTCTGGTATTACAATGAATTTTTCTCAAACCATTATAAAAGTACTTAGTGCTTCTTTGAAAAGAGTAAGTAAGCTCCATAACTACCAATACTAACAACAAAGTGGAGATTGCTCGCTGATTTCCTACAAATCATGAGACTCCAGATTAAAGGCATCCTGTGCTGAAGATTTTCTAATTAACGTACTTTTTTAAAATTTCATATGTTAAAATATAGGATAAGACAATGAAGAAAAGCTACAAAAAGAACTTCTGACTTATATATGGAAAATATATTGATATATTTAAGTAAAAAAAAATTTAAGAAATAGAAGATTGATTTGTAAAAATGAGTATAATAAAATTAAAATACATGTCGTATTAGAAAGCATAATTGGAAATCAATCAATTTAATAGAGACCATATTAGACTTGAAATATTCTATAAACGTTACTGTTAGAACTAGTGATCAGAATACGTAATAAGACTATATGGAATCATATGTGGTTGATATTCAGACAAATTATAAAGAAGCTGATGTTATACTAAGTCAAATATCGTCCACGCTAGTTAGAATCTAACAATCTATGACAACAATGGTACAAACAAGCGAAGGATATAAAGACTTTAAAAAAAAAAATTGTTCAGTATTTAGAGGCAACAGAAATAATTTGATAAGGAAAAATATAACTTGAAATTCTCACTGGAGACAGGAAAAATAAGATTTTGATTCAAGCAGCGTTGCCCTAGGAGAAGAAATTTTTTTTTTTTTTTTTTTTTTTGGACAAATACAGGTAGGTGTATTTCACGTAGATTTTAAAAAACTTCTGGAACATAGAATAAGAGAATGGCAGAAAGTGGCGGGAGTGGGGGGAGGAAAACACTATGAAGATGGATACATCTGGCCAGTCACCTTTCATCTTGAATTTCAAAGGTCAAACTGGTAGATCTCCCTACCACAAAAATTGTATTTTTACTTTTATATACTGTAACAGGAAGCATTTTATTCTAGACAGCTCCCTCCAAAACAAAACCTGTTGCCATGGAGTCAGCTCCAACTCATGGCAATCCCATGTGTTATACAGTAGACCTGAGCTCCATAGGGTTTTCTTGGCTGTAACCTTTAAGGAAGCAGATGGTGAGTCCTTTCTACGGAGACTCTGCTGGGCAGGTCTGAATTGCCAGCCTTTCCATTTAGTAGCTGAACACAAACTGTTTACTTCACCCAGGGACATATTCTATATACAATAGCTACTTACTGCCTATCAAGCAGAAGATTATTTAGCATGTATTTTAAGGTCTCATTCATATTGTTCACCTATACATGTCTTAGCAGACCTCAGTTTTTTAACTGACCTTACTTGGCTGCCGACCAAAAGGTCAGCAGTTCTAATTCACCAGCCTCTCTTTGAAAACTCCCTGGGGCAGTTCTACTCTGTCCTAGACAGTTGCTATGACTCAGAATCGACTCGATGGCAATGGGTATACCAATTAATCCTGGTTATAGTTTTTTTTATGCCTTTATAGTTGCTATTCCTACGCTTAGGGTGAGGTCTGGCTTTTTTTTTTAATAAATATACTCTTCATTTTATAAAAGCTTAAAACCTCAGAATGAAAGCCAGATGTAGATTCACTGATTTGTAATCCTTGCAGTGTAATAAAAATTATAACTACCAGGTCTGGAAAATAAAACAATCACAACAAACATAAAACTAAATAAAATAGTACAAACAAAACCAAAGGGACTGTCTCTATTTTTGATCATGCATATAAAATAGTTTAGAAGATATGAGTGTACTAACTAGAGCTTTGTGGTACTTATCTTAACGGCAGTTTTAATTTGATAATTCTTCCTCCTGCAGTTGGAAAGCATTAGCATCTTTAACATTTGAATATAATTTGTTCTGAAATTTCAGAAAGAGAATTAAATGTTATATGCCTATGCATATGCTTTGATTTCTCAAGAGTACACTTGTTTTGGTTAATGTGAACAATTGAGCAACAAGGATGATTACCAACAAACGCTGGTTGCACACATACTACATATAGAACTCTGTGTAATTAACCAAGTGCATACAGAAACCAAGCAGAAGGCATGTTTTCAGATCTCATGAGGCTCACCAGCTAGAAGTAATATCAATGCTAGAATGTTTTCAAGCATTACAATATATTGCAAGCAAACATTTTCTTAGATATGGCTTTAGAGGGGATAGAATGTTGCTATCTATATGTCTTGATACACCACATGGGTGTCAAGTACTTAGTCGAGAGTTACTTAGTAACCACATGACTAATGTGATTATACTAACTGGAGTTTTATGAGAAGATACAGAGAATTCATTAAAGTAAGGAAGAAGTGAATCATTTTCCACTTCAGTTGAAGCTGGCTGTGACTCAGAACGACCACTTGGTTGTTGCACTATCTTAAACAGTGAAAGTGGATGTCAGAAAAAGTCTTCCTTTCTGAAGCATTTTGTTTGGGAATAGTCAAAATAAGAAAAGGGGGGTACTTTTAAATAATTAGATTTGGAAATTAAGAAGGGTTGCTAGAAAAAACAAACCGAAACCCACTGCCTTTGAGTTGATTCCAACTCATAGCAACCCTATAGGACAAAGTAGAGCTGCCCGATAGAGTTTCCAAGGAGCGCCTGGCGGATTCAAACTGCCGATATTTTGGTTAGCAGCCTAGCACTTAATGACTATGCCACCAGAGTTTCTGTTGCTAGATAAGAGGATCTTGAAATGAGCATGAAACACATACAGGTTAAATGCCCCAAAGATTCATGTCAGAGTTTTTCCTGATGATATACCCAGAGCTAGGCAGAGAGGAATTTTCAGTAGCCAGAACTCAGAGAGTAACAAGGAGCATTAAAGAGGTTATGACATTTCTATCCAGAGAGTTGTCAAGGATAGACTTGAATGGACAAGGCCAAGCATCATTAAAATGGGCTGGGCCTAAAAACAGAAGATGATAAAATGGATCAAGACCGAAAGTATCAAGAAAAAGCAAGAAAAACATTTCATTAAATGTGGCACTTAAATGGAGGCAAGTGTATATAATTTGTATTATGGTCACCTTGGATAATGGAAAGGAGCCCTGGTGTTAAGGTGGTTAAGAGTGCTCAGCTGCTAACCAAAAGCTCGGTCTTTCAAACCCACCAGCCACTCCATAGGAGAGAGATGTGGCAGTCTGTTTCCATAAAGATTATGGCCTTGGAAACCCTATGGGGAAGTTCTAGTCTGTCCTATAGGGTCACTATCAGTCCGAATTGACTCGATGGGAGTGGGTTTGGATTTGGATAAGGGAGATATAGGCTTAGATAGGACATCGACCATATTCTAGTATGTGGTACATTCTAGTATGTGGTACATTCTAGTATGTGGTATACTAACAGCAAAATTTATGTTAGCAACCGCTTACTGGGAGTATCTTATGTTTTGTACAAAAATTTACATCTTTTCTATACATTATTTGAAATCACAATCAGAACTTCAAGTGATCACTAATCTTCAAAATCACAGAACCAAGAAGTTTAGAGAAAAGAAAACTGAAATTCAGAAAATGGTCTATTGACTCATGTGGAGAACCCAGACCTGTCTCACTCTAAATACCATGCTCTTGACTCTGTTATGCTGCCTACATCTAAGGTAAAAGGAATAACCCCAGTTTACCAATAAGAAAGGCCCAGAGAGATGAAGTGATTTTCCTCCTTAAGTAACCAAATGACCTAGTTGAAGAGCCCAGAAAAAGAAATTTAATAATTTAAATAAAGAAAAGCTGTTAAAGCAAAATCTTAAATTACTAATCCATCTGTAAGTTATAACGTAACATCTCAGGAATTTTCATTTAAAACATTTAAAATGTAGTAATACTGCAAAAGGAATTTTCTTTGTCATTCAGTTTATTAAGGATTCTTACATCGTAGATCTCCAGGGCAGGGACCTTGTTTAGTAATATTTTAAGTATTATGCAAGACTGTATAAATCCATTTAAGTAGGTTAAGAAACATTCTAAATATCAAGTTTTATTTAATCTTATTTTTCTTGTTGTTTTAAAACATAAAATCATTTCCCACCTGTGGTCTCTGGGGTAATTTGCAAACATAAAGGGAAAATATGTATATATATACACACACACACTTTCTCTAACAACTCTGCCGCAGTATTTCCCCAGAATGTCTAAGCATTTTTTTCTCTTGCTTCATTTATATTGCTCATTTACCATTGCTGGCCCAAATGCTATAGAAAGGAAAGCGATGCTATGTCCTTCGATACGTAATGAAGGATTACAGAATGTAATTTGCTGCAATGGAAGATTATATTATCTAATACATATGATTTTCTTCAAATTAACACCTTCTTTAGGACATTACTCAAAAGAAGTATTTTCTTATATTTTATTAGTTTCTTTACTGGTGCTGGATGTTCTCCATGAGTCTCCTGGATTTTTTGTTTCTTTTGTTTTCCTTGCTCTTTAAACTTGGTATTTTTAGATACAGTGAAAGCTGGAGCTCAAAAAAGGGACCAAATAATTGCTTTTTTGGTCCAATGCCTTTAGTTTATACTTAAGAGAGTTGTGATGTGAGTATTCTATGTAGATTGATTAATTATTTTCATCATTTTATAACAAATGAAAATTGTTCAATTCCTTTCAGGTACAAATTTAGTTCTCTGCTGAGATTTTTAAAATACGTGAAACTAAGATAACGACTTATAACTCCAGCAGAATTTCTTGTACAACAGTTAGATCAATAATAAGTTTTATGAAGTGTATGGATTGGCTATATGCTTAACAGAAGTATAATCTATGTAACTGTAAACTATGTCTTTGAGGGCAAGGTCTATCTTGGTCAACATCATATGTACAATATCTAGTATAACCTGTGATTCACAGTTGATGATTAATAAATATTTGTTTAATGAGTAAGTTTAATTAAAATATTTTTAGTTTTCTCAGTCTCACTGAAAGAAAGCCTCATCAGATCTCCAATTGCATTTAACTCTGAGCCTAAAATATTCATGCCTTCTTCATTATGTGCCCTCATACATATTTCAACAACAGTATTGTCTGTAAGATTGGGGATTCCTAAAAGTGCTTTTCTTTTTTCACTGCAGTGCTTCTCAAAATAAGGTCTTGATATACAGCATTACATATGATGTTCATTATAAAAATATATGGTATATATGAATATGTGGCATTTATATATGATTTTTTATCTGTTTCATAGAAAACAGACTCCCCAAAATCAATAAAATCAAATAAGTAAAAATGAAGCTTTTTAAATAAAATTTACCTTTATAGTATTAAATGATATAGTTTTTTAAAAGTCATTTATAATGACATTAGTCTTCTTTACAGCTTTTATTGGCACACGTTACTGGTCACTACGGGGACATAATTATCAGAAGAAATATAAAAAGAAAGCTTTAAGAGTGTCCATAAAATATACAACAATAGAAAAAGAAGGAGAGGCATCACTTTCTGCTAATCCAGAAGACTACTCAGAGTCACTATCTTCAACATCTTCAGTTTCCTCACAGAAATCTCAGCCATTTAAATTGTCAGGTCATATATCAATGATATGATCAGAAACTTGAAAATAATGTTTCCTGTTACTAAAATAAAATGAATCTGTGAAACAAACCCAGGATGATAGTAAGAGGGGGGTATAGTAAAGAAAAGAATGGAAGCCAAGATTTATGACTTTAAAATTTGAAGAAAAGGCATAGAAGAAAAGAAAAGATAAACTTTTGATATGACTTAGAACTTTTATGTCTTAACTCATCCAACAAGCATTTTTTAGTGAGACCTCTGTTCTAAGTTTTGTTAGGTAATGAATCCTATCAGGTAATGAATATACAGAACTTTAGTACTGAAAACAGATGCATTTTCTGGGCAAAAGAATTATCTAATGGGACAAGATAATTAAAATGCAATACGATGTGAATCAAAAATAAATGAGCATACAGAATGAGTTTCTGGTCATCCTTTAAAACCTAGCTGAAATTTTTTTTCATTATGAATCATTCTTTCATTTGCATTATTCTGTTGTGTGCAAAATCATATATCTATTATCCATATTAAATGTTTTTTATCCATATTCCATTATTAGTCAATATATCTATGTCAATAAACTATGAGCTTCTTGAGAGCAGAGATTATATTTTATCTCCCCAGATAGTTCTAAACATTATCAATTATTTTGTATTTTTTTAAAAAATGGCTTAATGTGAAGACAACTTACTCTTTCTTCCTGTAGAGAAAGACTTCACTGAAAAGGTGAGCCGTGAACTGGATGGGTCTTGAGGGATGAATAGGAGTTAAGCAAGAGAAGATGGAAAAGGTGAGAAGTACAGGTAGCATGTCACCTAGTCAAAAGCCCTGAAGTTAGAGAGTCTAGAACCAGAAAGTTATCATGTTTTGTACAGTCTGACTTGCAAACACTTTCTCTTTAAACACTTTCTCTTGGAACCACAATTTGAATGAGTGATACAGTATATCAGAAAGAGAGAAAAGAAATATTAGGGAAAAACATATTTTTACAGACCCAAATGGGAATTGCTTAAAAATGGGTAGAGGGCAGTAACATCACATAGGTTTGCTATAAAAAAAAAAAAAAATCCATTGCCATCGAGTCAATTTCGACTCATAGCAACCCCATAGGACAGAGAGAACTGCCCCATAGGGTTTAATATAGAAATAAGTGGAGATGGGAGTACCTGGGTGGTGCAAACTGTTAAGAGCTCAGCTACTAATCTAAAGGTTGGTGGTTTGAACGCACACAGAGGAGCTTAAGGAGAATGGTCTGGCTATCTTCCAAAACATCACAGCCCTTGGACACGTGAGTCTGAATTGACTCCTCGGCAAACTTTTTTTTTTTTAGTAGAGATGAAATGGAAAATTCCTAATAAGGAATGGTCAAGGGAAAGAAAATCTTGAATTCATTCAAATGAACAGACTTCTCTAGTTTTGCCCACTTAATATGCAATAAGTCATAAATTAATGACTACAATATTATTTTATTATTTACTTAATAGTTTTTTTTAATTATTTCTTAAAAATTTTTTTTAAACATTCCCTACTTTGAGACTTATACTCCTCAGTCTGCAGACAAAGAGAAAGTTTAAGGATATTTTAAAGTTCATCTCATAATAACCTCCTTCTATATTTTAGCCAAATAGAAATGTGTTTATAAAAAATGAAAATGAAAAATAAAATCATGCTGTTTTATAATCTGATACATATATAACAATAAATGTATATTATTCCATTTCTAATGACTATATTAACCAATTGTTTACTGGCAAACTTTTTCTTATTATTTGAAAAGAGAGACAATAACAAGACAACTGTCTTTTTGCAGAAGTCAGAATATTTTTCCTGGGATAAAATTTTAAACAGTGGAATGGCTAAGACTCCTTTTTAAAAATACTGTCAAATTGTTCTCCAAAAGAATTTTACCAAATTTCAGTCACACCAAAAGCCAGAAGACTGCCCTCTTCCCTATATCCTACCAATACAATTTTTGTTGTCGTGTACCATCAAGTTGATTCCAACTCATAGTGGTGAAGTGGCTAAGAGCTCAGACTGTTAACCAAAAGGTCAGCAGTTAGAATCCACCATCCGCTCCTTGGAAACCCTATGGGGTAGTTCTACTCTGTCCTATAGGGTCGCTATGAGTTGAATCAATACAATAAGTCTTCATAAATTCTGCCAATATTATGACTAAATAATATAGTATATTGTTGATGCTATTCAGATATATTTGATTAAATATTAATGTCTATCATATTTTCAATTGTCCATTGCTTTTCATGAACAACACTTCTATACTCTGATCATTTTCTATAAAGATGTCTGTTTTTCCTGTTGATTTTAGAAAGCTTTTAATCAACTACTAATATTAGCCATTTTCCAAATGTTTCAACTAATTTTCCCAGGAAGACTTTATATCTTAATGTTGTTTATGATATTCATTCCAAAAAAAAAAAAAATTGTCATTAAGTCGATTCTGACTCAGAGTGACCACAGTGTTATTTTAAAATGAGCAAAACTGGTAATACTCTATTCACCAAAATTAGGAATGTGAAATATCACTATAATGCTATTTCACACAGCCACTTCCAAAAAGTCACATTTTTGAAGAATGTTACATGACAAAGAAAAATGCTCATGCTCATATGTGAAACGAGTAATCAAGAAATGTAATTCCAACCTCAAAGTAGACAAACAGTATGTAAAGACCGTAGGAATATATGGAAAAATATTAGCTGTGGTTATCTCCGGGTGATGGTGGTAGGGGTGATTTTCATTGTTCTCTTTATTCTTTTCTCTACAGCATTTTTCTAATTTTTTTTTTAATTAGAAAAATGTATTAGTAAAACCAAGCTTTATTCAGTGACACGGCTTGAACCAAACATCCATTATAAGAAAAGCTGACCCCATCTACGGATTTCTCTGCCACTTTGTAAATACAACAAAAAAAATCTATTTCTATACAAGATAGTTCATCCTAGCATACTGTTCCAAAACTATCAAAATAATCATTGTAGTGTTAATTAAATTATATTGTGACAATAAGTTAAAAGTGGCAAGACTGCAAGCTGAGATGTTGACTTAAAGATGAAGCTAATCTGTTTTACTGCAAGATTTGCTCATAGACGAAGCTAATGAGTTCAATTATATTGGCATGTTTTTTTTACTAAAAATAGTACTTTTAAAAAAACTGCATTTAAAAGAAGGATAATTTTACATGTGTCTACAATTTGATCAAGATGTAACAATGGTTCAAGGGAAGCATTTAATGAAGGAACTCATCTAAAAATAAAACAAAACAAAAATAAAGCAACTAGGCCAACCCACTGATTTCTATTCAACATTTGTAAAGATTTAAAAGACCAAAGAAGATTAAACATTGAGGTATTAGTGTATAAATATAAAAGTTTCTTGAAAATATCTTCTATTTCAAACCATAACTTAAAATATTCATCTTGTTTATTCTACACTCTTTGTATAAAGATCTATATTATATACCAATCCTGCATATAGAAAGAAAAGATACGAGGCAAATATTTAATTGCTCAATCATAATTGCCTTATACAGTCAAACTGGTATAGCTATAGAAGCAATAATAGGTTATTTATTTTAACACGTGTTTATGATGGAATGTGATTCTATACAATAGGAACCAGTAGGAAATATGTCAATACATACAACTTCAACGTAAGGGCTACTAATAATAAGCTATGCTCTTTTTTGATTTACAGTGTAAGAGAAAAAGCTATGTAAATCCAGATATTATTCCCTCACTCATTCATTTCATGGATATTTATTGAGCACTGAATAGGCTCTGGACACTGTGCTAGCAGCAACAGCCACAGCACTAAACAGAGCTGGCTTCTGTCCTGAAGGACTTTGCAGGACAGTGAAGGGAAAGAGAAAAAACAAGTTAACAGAACAGAAAATTGCATAAAGTGTGATGAACATTATGATAGGAAAAGTTTAGTGTGCTTGAATGCCTAAGGTCTAGCAGTCAGAAAAACACTTGAAAGAAGTGGATGTTGTATGTTAGTCAGGCTCAAAAGACTGTGATGTAGACAAATCGAATTGCCCATGAGAGGACCTTGAAAAAGTCGGTTATGGCTGTAACTCCTGGAGTGAAGGTAACAGTGGCAAGATGTGTTGTTGGAAAGACAGCAAAAGGTTTGCAGTCTGTGCAAGAGTTTGAACTTTTTCCTAAGGGCATTAGGAAATCTTTGAAAGATTTTTAAGTAGGGAAGGGACACAAGTATATTTGCATTTCAAATCACTCTTGCTACAATGTGGAAAAGGATTTGGAAGGGAACCAGCCTACAGGCTACTGCAGTTGTGTGGTGGCCTAGATAGGGTGGTGGTGGGGTACCTAGAGAAGTGCTGACCTTGGAAGAGATTTAAAAGAAGACTCAAAAGGGCTCAGGAATTGATTGGATGGGAGAGTGAAAGACAAGGAGGTGTCAAGGATGACAGGTTGCCAGATTGGGGGCTTAAATCTTTATTTTTAGAAAACATAGATAACTTCAAATCAATAGTCACTAAAAGATAGATAACCTGATGATCTGAAAGACTTCTCTGAATAATATGTTATATAATTCTATTCTAACTAGTAAGGGCAGAGAAGTTAGACAAGCTTTCTATATTTCATGTTGAATAGATTTTTCTTCTGTATTTTCATACATATTCAGTTAGGATATTAGTGATATAAAAAACGGAGCCTTAGATTAGGAAATTATGAATAGATTCTATTTCTTAAATGTTTTAATTTTTTAAAATATAATGTTTTAAATGATTATATATGAGTTTAAGTGTTATTATAACCAAAGTATGAAATTGAATCTGCAGTGTTCAAGCTAAAGAGTAGAGGAATATAAGGCAATCAAAAATGAAACTTTAAAATCTACTTTTACCTGGTTATCTGTACAAATATGAGGCATTTTTAACTGACCTAATACTTTATGATAATTATCTTCCCATTTCCTGTTTATCTCCATATTTTAACATAAAAGGTATTACTTTTAAATGATGAAACTGGCTAGTTACCTACTTTGGTGTGGATATTAACAATTTGTTGTTATAACTCTTAGCTGAATCTTCCCAAAATTACTTAATATTTAGATGTATATACTATGACCTTCAAGAGCACCTCTCCTATTGCATGTTAGCTGAATCTACAGTAAGCGAGTTGCTACAGAGTGCTATTTTTTGGATCATAAGCATCCAAATATTTAACATCAACTTGAAACTAGCTATAAAGAGTGTTCATCTGGTGAACATTTATTTTTAAAATTCATCATAGACTTCCTTATTTACCCAATGTCTTTGTACTTATTCATATTCTCACTAGACCGAGTGCCTCAAGACAAGACATGGATCCCAGTTACAATTCTACCATTATTAGCTGTGTAATCTTGGACAAGACTTAAAGAGCAATTTAGTCACAATTTCTTCACTTGTACATACTATGTCTTCCATACAATTATTGTGAAATCAAGCAAGATAATATACATGAAAAAAAAAACAATATTAATACAAAAACTCGCAGCTAAATAAGTGTTTTATTAGATATGCCCTCTCTATGAAAGCTTGTTTGTAAGTTCATATTGATTTGAATAAAAATGTTTTATTAAAAAAAGGTGCAGTTTTTAATATATGTATAAATTAATAAATTTCTACATATATATGGTATAACTTTGTTTTGCAAGGGTCCCAAAAAATGACTAAACATACACCAAAATAAATAAATAAGCTTATATTATGAGTAAATAAAATAGGCTTATACTATTATTTATAACATTTTCATCTCATTAGAAAGAAAAAAAAAGTTACTGTTCAGTCAATTCTGACTCATAGCAACCCTACAGGATGAGTAGAACTGTCCCATAGGGTTCCCAAGGCTATAACCTTTACAGAGGCAGACTGACACATCCTTCTCATGTGGAGTGGCTGGTGGGTTCGAACTGCCAACCTTTTGGTTACCAGCTGGGTACTTAACCACTGTGCCACCACGGCTCCTTCAGAGAAAGATACGTTATATTTATTTATTCAAAGTTGTGATTTTCTTCTTTTGTACAAGAATCATCTTATTATGCAACTGTTAATTCTTGTTCGGCAATCTGTTAATGTGGTTTAGATTATGGAGTGAGTTTCTTGGTAAAACTAAAAGGCTATACATATATTTATTAAAAAGCAGCGATGCCACTAACACCTAGTTGAATGGCTAAAATAAAAACAAATGACGAACTGGATCACTCATACAATGCTAATGGGAATGTAAAATGGTACAGTCACTCTAGAAAACAATTTAGCAGTTCCTTATAAAGCTAAATATGCAATTACCATACAGACCAGCATTTTTACTCTTGGCATTTATCCCAGAGACATAAAAACTTATATTTACACAAAATCCTGTATGCTAAAGTCCATAGTAGCTTTATTTGTAATAGTAAAAACCTGAATTGAGCCTAGATGTCCAACAGGTGGTTAAACAAACTGACTCATAGTTACCATGAAATACCACTCAACAACAACAAAAAGAATGTATTCACACACACAACAACTTGAATGAATCTCCCAATAGTTGTACTGGGTTAGAACAGAAAAGGCAATTTCATCAGATTACATATTTTATGATTCTACTTATATAGTATTTCTGAAATGGCAAAATTTTAGCAATGGAGAACAAAACATAGTTTTTCAAAATGTTACCATTGGAGGATACTGAGCAAAGTATACAAGAGATTTCTCTGTATTACTTCTTCTAACCACAGGTGAACCTATAATTATCTCAATAAAACTTTCATATTTAAAAAAGCAATATTACATAAGTAATATTATGGAAACTTAACTACATGTACATAAATATACCAAACAAAAAAACCAAACCCACTGCTGTCGAGTCAATTCTGACTCACAGTGACCCTACAGAATAGAGCAGACCTGCCACATAGGGTTTCCAAGTAGCGGCTGGTGGATTCGAACTGCTGACCCTTTGGTTAGCAACCGAGCTCTTAACCACTGTACCACCAGGGCTCCCTATATAAATACAGGAGTTTATGTATCAATAAATAACTTAAAAATTTATTTTTGCTTTATTTTATACAAAAATACTAGGTAAACATTTTCAGATAGATTTTCTTATCAATAAATGTCAGATCAAAAAGAATTTATTAAACACAGCTCATTAGTTACTCTACATGATGTATTATGTTTTATCTAACTTTTATTTGATAGCAGTATATACACTTTGTTATAAAAGGTCCCCATGAGCTAATTAATGTCAGGGCTAGAAGATCTGCTGTTTATTCTGTTCAGAAATAAGAAAGGTTTATAACTGAATTACAACTACTAATTTTTATTTATTGACTTTGTAGGACAATTATTTTATATATCATTAGAATGAAGTTATCCCAAGAAAGTAAAATTTCAAAACAGAACATTGGTGCACTTGTTTTTTATTACTGCTTGACAAAATAGACCAAAGAGATTGTGTTAAGATTTTTTAATTCTTAATTTTTTTTTTTTTTTTCCGTCCTGGAGTTCATTCCTCTGGCTATAGGAAGAAAATATTTTCAAAGAAAATTTGTTGTTTCGGTCCTCAGAAATTTTAGGACTTCCTCCATTTAAAAGTGTGTCTGAATTTGAGTTACTTCTTACCCATTTCCTTAAGGAAATCTGCTAGCCGTAACTTACTCTCTGTCTGCTCCTGACATCTCCTTGGAGTTTAAGTAGCCAGATCAAGCCACAGTTTACTGAAAACTTCAATGGCTTGAAATTACTAAACATGAGTCATCACTTTTTAAATAACCTCTTTAATAATCCCTTTAATAAAAGATTAGAGAGTCTAAAGGGTTAGGATGCAAAGATTACACCCACGATCCATGTGAGATGTGTGAAGAAAGTAGAATCCCAACGTGGAAATGAAAAATAGTATACAATACCAGTTCCAACAGAAGCCCAAAAATAATAAGCCATGCAAGTTAAAGGCCAAGTCAAGACAAGAATTACTTCCTCAATTTTCCTTCCTTTCTCTTCTCCCTTCAATGCTCAGTAAGCTTCTATTTATTTCTTCAAGACTCAGATCAAATTTTATTAATCTCACCTAAACCACAAGCAGAAATAATGACTCCTGTTCACAAAGGTCCCTGGTTGGCACAAAGTTTTGTGCTAGACTACTAATATAACAATTGTTGGTTTGAATCCACCCAGCAGTGCAATGGAAGAAAAGCCTGGCAATTTGCTTTCATAAAGACTACAGCCAAGAATACTCTACGGGATTGCCATGACTCGAAATCAACTCAACAGGCAATGGGTTTGGTTTTCTGTTCCTAAAGTATCTCTCATTATTCATTCATTCAGATACTGAGTAAATAAGTAAAATATACGTTAGCTATGGTGCAGTGGTTAAGTGCTCGGCTGCTAACTGAAAGGTCAGTGGTTCTAACTCACCAGCCACTCTACAGGAGAAAGATGTGGCAGTCTGCTTCCATAAAGATTACAGCCTTGGAAACCCTATGGGGCAGTTCTACGCTGCCCTGTAGGGTCACTATGAGTTAGACAAGGAATAAGGAAGACCAAAGAAGAATCGATGCCTTTGAATTATGGAGTTGGCAAAGAATATTGAATATACCATGGACTGCTAAAAGAACAATCTGTCTTAGAAGAAATACAGCCAGAATGCTCCTTAGAAGCAAGGATGGCGACACTTCATCTCGCATAGTTTGGACATGTTATCAGAATGGACCAGTCCCTGGAGAAGGACTTCAAGCTTGGTAATGTAGAGGGTCAGTGAAAAAGAGCAAGACCTGCAATGAAATGAATTGACATGGTGTCTGCAAGAGTTGGATCAAACATGTCAACGATTGTGAGGATGGCACAGGACAGGGCGGTGTTTCCTTCTGTTGTGCGTGGTCGTTATGAGTCCGAAACAACTGATGGCACCTAACAACAACAAAGTATATTCGATGATGATAAACAGATGAAAGTTGGCAGGAAAGGGAGATGGAGACAGAAACTGTGCATTCAAAGATGATGTGTGCAATTATACATATAACTGCTGGAAAGTCCTCGGTAGGAAGAATAACATGATTAAAGAGCTGAAGATGTAAGAATATGTTCTCATAACTAATTGTTCAATTCTATTTCCCTCTTATAGATATTCAAGGTTAAGGACCATACCTTAATCGTTTTATTATGTCAGCATCTAGTACAGGAGCTGGTACACAAAAGAAACTTAGTAAGTATATGCTAAATGAAAAATTACAGGTTTCTTAACTTAAAACTCAGTTGTCCTTCAACTACACTAGGCTTTTTACTCCGGAAAATTCTTGTGTTTGATTATGATACTAACTTATCAGCAGCAAACCTAGAATTTCCTATACTCTCATTGCTTAACCATTAAATTTCAGTAACAGCATGATTTTCTAAATATTGTAGTCCAGCACATTCAGGGTATAGATAAAGAAAACTGAATCTTAAGAATGTCGAGGGACCAACCCAAGGCCACCCACAGCATGAACTGATAAAAAAAATCCCATAAATCTACATTTTCACAACATAAAAAGTTTGTAATTCCAAATAAATATATTTCATCAGTTTCTCTCTCTCCTAATTCTTATTTTGTTCTCAGTCTCAAGCTTATTTTAAGTATTTCTTTTTCACACAGTATGATCAATTCTTTATTTAGCACAATTACTGTCCCTAACAGGAGTCGGAGCAATTTCACACAAAGCTACCTTGTACCTGTGGCTAAGACTAAGTTTAAGGCATTTCCGCCTTTAGACACTCACCTATAGTAATAATTTATGTCCCGGTAGATCAATATACAAAGAATTCCCTGAGAGTTGAAAGGAAACTACAGAAATAGGTTCACTTTGTACTGAAAATACGGCTACAGGTCTAGAACTAGCAGGACCACTCAGTCTGGGAAGATGAAATGGCCAATTTCTGAGTGTAAAATGGGAACAGCACATGTGGCTGAAAGCCATATTAGGGACAAAATTACTTTTACTTATGTGCTGTTACAAATTGCAGATAAAAGATGATTACACATATTATAGTTATCTCATTTTCATTATAAGGGCTCAGTGATTTAAGATTATAGAGAAGCCACTGAATAAAGAGTACAGATTAGGTACAATAATCAAAAATTTACCTTTGTTGCTCACTGTTAAAAATCTTTTAGAGACTCATCGCAGACTAGGAACTGACTCTGGGCTAATGTATTTGTAAGTGCATTGATTACTGATTCCAGAAATACCAACACTTGCGTTATGAGCCCTTCAGTGACTCTCCATTAGCATCAAGAAAAAGCCAAAACTCCTTAGGATGGCATACAAAGGTCTCCATCATCTGGCCATTCTCCCCCTCCCTAGCCACTCTCCCGTGCACATCCTACACCCTCTCGTTCTCAGCTCTCTGCGGTTTCCTGAGCATGCCATGCTTTCAACGCCTACTCCAGTCTCTTTGCACGTACTCTTCTCTTAGAGCAAACACTCACTCCATCACCTCCCAATGGGGAAAACTCCCTTAAAATAGTTTATCTTCATTGGAAGCCTTCCCTGAGTTAGGCAACTCTTCACCTTCTAAATCCTATTAATGTTGGGCTTATCACACAGTTTTAGAAGCTTGTTTGTGTATTTGTCTCTTTTACTGGACTAAAATAACTGAGAAAAGTAACTGTCTTGTGTTTGAATAAGCAGTAATATTGAATTGAATCACTGAATATAAATATAGATGTCTTTATTTACAAGAAGAAATATACCAAATCTATAATTAATTGAGTTTATTAGAGTAAGAACTACAATTTTTTTTTTTTAAATATATCCAAGGGAAACAGTGATGTCTGTTCTGTAAAGTGTGGTGACCAAAGAGTTTTGCTTATCGCATGCTCATGCTGAGAATTCATCGAGCATTTTCACCATTAAATTTGTAGAATGAATTGTTGGCTCCACTTTGCTTGACACCATGAGTCACATTCATCAGTCTCCAACATGATGATAAATCTCTGAATGATACAATGAAAATGTTGATTATTGTAGGTTCAGTAACAAATGTATTGCTAAGTCTGAGCTCTCATAAGAAATCATGTCAAAAGCAAATTTCAGAGTTAAATGATCCTTCACAGTAAACATCACAGCAGTCTGAAGCCTAAATTCGTGCATTCTAGCTATTGACATAAGGAGCCCTGGTGGCACAGTGGTTAAGCACTCCAAGCTTCATCTGAAGAAAACAATAAATCTAAAAAAATAGACTCAGATTGTAAGATACTGAAGAAACCTCCTAGACTGGTTATGGAATTTGAAAGAATTGTTTTAATTTACTGGATTTTTATTCATTTTGTGCAGATAATAATTATCATGAAAACTAAAACATTTTACACAGCTAAATTATGATGACCAAAAAAAAATCATGATGATTTTCTTTATTAAAGAATAAATAAGTGGTAAGAAAAACTCTAATGTTTCTTTTAAATTATGCATAAGGCCTATATCTACATTAAAAAATGTGCATTTGGTCTCTCTGAATAATATTTTCTTCTCATTTTCTAACCTAAATCTAAGAATAACTTAAAGCAACGATTCTGCATACTATTTTCTGAGTAATAAAGCAATGGTATATACATGTGCTCAAAAACAAAATAATGTGAAATTAAATATAAATATGCATTATTTGCAGTTTATATTACTCCCATCTAATAGTTATTTCATTTAATATTATCATGCTATTAAACTGATTTTGTATTGTCTATTTACTATACATTATCCATAGTCTTCTGAACATTTGCATAAAACTCCCAAACATGTGTATCTATCCTTATGTACACACATTCATATAGGTCCTCAAAGGTTATTTATTGTTGAGTAATTTACAGTCTCAAAGTAATAAAGCAGAGCTGTATTCTCTGATGATTGGCTTTTTAAATACTAGGTTTGGCAAAAGTTAATCTGTTAGTCTAATTTATTTCTAATTCTGTTAGTGTAATTTATTTGTATTTAAGCAAATTAGATTTCAGTCTTCAAAGAAATTTTAATCAAATTGGTCTGAACTATTTTATTATTAAACTGTCTTGCTTTTATAATAAAATAATGATGGCTAAAGTTATGTATCATTTGTAGAAATATAACGTCTGGGTAACTAGAACCCAGGCTAAAAATATCATTATTTATATTTTAAAATTAAATTCATGGATCAGATGTAGATGGTTTTGCATTTGCACCCATCCTGCTGGTTTCAAAGTTATATCTTTCAGTGCCATAACCAATAAATTTAGAGAAAAGTTTAAAAGTAATCTTTAAATGATGCCCACCCCTTATTAAATTCATCTACGTTATCTTTATAACTTTTATTCTTTTCTACCCAGAACCATAAAAACCAAACCCATTGCCTTCAAGCTGATTCCGACTCATAGTGGCCCTACAGGACAGAGCATAACTGCCCCATAGGGTTTCCAAGACTGAAATCTTTACAGGGAAACCCTGGTGATGTAATGGTTAAGAGCTATGGATGCTAACCAAAAGATCGGCAGTTCAAATCCAGCAGGCGCTCCTTGGAAGCCCTATGGGGCAGTCCTACAGGATCACTATGAGTCAGAATCAACTCGACGGCAACGGATTTGGTTTTTGGTTTAATCTTTACAGAAGCAGACTGCCACATCTTTCTCCCACAAAGCCGCTGGTGGGTTCAGACCTCCAACTTTTCGGTTAGCAGCCAAGCATTTAACCACTGTGCCACCTGAGCTACTTTTTTTTACCTAGAAGCCGCCTATAAATTTTAGAACATCACAAGGTTAGATATTCATAAAACCAAATGTTAGAAAGACATATTTACCTGTAAATAAGAAAATTACATCAAAATAAATCAATATATGTAGAGAAATTTTTATTTTTTAGGGGGGTAAACACATATGTAACAAAACATCTGCCATTTCAACATTCCTCACATGGACAGTTCGGTGACATTAACTATAATTATATAATTACAACGACCATGATATTTATTCATCAGAGTAATTACCTTATAGATATCTTATATAATTATCTTATAGTTAAGACCTGCCATCAGGGAAAAGGATGTGACGGCTTCTCTCTCTTTCCTCCTTGTGCTTCTCCCCTTTCTCCCTTGGACAATAGGTTAAAAAAAAATTTTTTCCTAAGTCAATTCCAACTCATAGCGACCCTATAGGACAGAGCAGAACTGCCCTATAGGTCTCCAAGGAGCAGCTGGTGGATTCGAACTACCGACTTTTATGGTTAGCAGTTGATCTCTTAACCACTGCGCTGGGGAATAGAAAAGCTCTTACTTGATTGGTGAGGAGACAGTGTTGGAGCTCTCAGAATTTGTCGATTGTTTAAAGTGATTTTTCTCTTCTAGGTACAATTGTGAGCTCTGCGGAGAACCATATTCCCTTCCCCCACCCCCTTTAGTTGGGACTCTCTTGCCTAGAATTCCCTGACAAGATTGAATACACCAATCTTACTTAGCCCCTAGTCATCTTGTAGTATTAACTAACCTTCCAAGACCTAAGTATTAACCTTGAACAAGACCTAAGATGACTCCATGCCAGTTCTTTCCTGTAGCATTCACCTGGCCCATGGGAAATACTCATTTTTGTTCTTAGATCAGCTCTGGGAGTCCAAAGCAATCGGGTCTCCTCACTCAAAGTCCGGGCAACTAGTCAGGCTGTCCCTCAAATACCAATCCACCATGTCCCTCAAACTTATAAGGCCTCTCTTTGATTTTCTTAAAAGCAAACTGATGAAGAATTATACCCACACCCATTCTTCTTTGGGAGATGTGGAAATGAGAATTACAGCAGACCAGAATCTCTCTTCATAAATCTCATTCAATCTTTCCTTTAATTTCAGTGAAGTATTCAAGAGTACCATTTCTAGTTTTCCCCCTGCTTTCTTTTTTCAAATTGAGCATGGTGGTCTTGCACTTTGGTGTATGGCTCCTGTTGTCTTCAGGTCTAAGCCGAAACTTCCATTCTAAATATATTAAATTACACATATAATTTTAAATGAGGTAATTTTTGTTTTACAAAGTAGCTTAAAAATAGATCATGAAATGTCCAGGTCCTAATTGCCAAGATTTGTAATCCACATCAGTTAGATGAACAAGATAATTCCCTCTGCATTGCTTTGTGATATATGGATAGAGTCAAATGTAAATACTTTTATAGTGCTTTACAGCAGGCAAAGATCTTGCACACTTAATCTATCATTTATCTGTAAGTGATTTCAAAAAAGTGTGAAAGCTAAATAGCCACATATATACCTGGATAGCTCATAAGAACATTCAATAGTTTCTATTATATCCCATTTACCCAACCGGAAAAGCCATTTTTATCCAAGTTTAATTTAATTATAATGATCATAAATATCAGTGGTTGGAAAAAATACAACTGCAAAGCAGTTATATAGTTTGTATACCATTTTGTCTTATGCTTGTTAATGAAAAGCATCTAGTTAATTTAAAAAGCCTGCAACACAGGCAATATGGGAGAAGCATGGTATAACAGAAAGTGCATGAAATAATTATCCACTTCATGTTTGTATTTCTACCTCTGTTTTTATTTAGATTATTTATTATCAAAACTATTGTAACAAGAATTTACCCTTACATGAATATACGCACATGTACTCATTCATGGACAGCTGCATAATACCTAATCTTTTGCTGATGATACCTTCTCTATAGTGATTCTGTTCCAGAAAAAAAAGAAAATTAAAATAAGTCAACAGTATAGTACAGTACCATTAATAGCAATAGGAACCAGGTAAATTTAGTCAATCAGCTTCTCAAAGTTTTCATCTATAAAACGATGATAAAATGCC
This sequence comes from Loxodonta africana, assembly GCF_030014295.1. Classification (NCBI taxonomy): domain Eukaryota; kingdom Metazoa; phylum Chordata; class Mammalia; order Proboscidea; family Elephantidae; genus Loxodonta; species Loxodonta africana. The sequence goes on along the minus strand of NC_087347.1, from coordinate 33,965,557 downwards.
ACTTTACTATTATCCAGAGTTACTAGGATCTGATGATATAATGTATATTAAAATGTTCCATAAAATGGTACATAACGTGAATGTATCATGTTCCTAAACATACACATATGAACGCAAACACAAAAATTCAAAAACAACCTAGCAGTATTTCACGGGGCTTTGCCTCTGAAATTTCCTGGCTGCTGTCAAAGATTCCGGAAACCCTGGTAGCATAGTGGTTAAGTGTTGCAGCTGCTAACCAAAAGGTTGGCACTTCGAATCTGCCAGGCGCTCCTTGGAAACTCTATGGGGCAGTTCTACTCTGTCCTATAGGGTCGCTATGAGTTGGAATCGATTCGATGACACTGGGTTTGGTTTTTTCGGTTTATCAGAGATTCTTTATATTTCAATAGTAACTTGCCTTACCACTAAATATCACCACTTAGAGTACCTTATACAGGGCATGTTTTCTAAAACTTCTCAATGGACAGATTCATTGCCCTATTAGTGAAAGGCTATAAAATTTGTATTTTCATTCTATATTCTTCTAACTAAAAACTTAAAAGAAAAAATCAAAATGATTTAATATTTCCAATTTAGCAGGCTGAATATCTTTAGTAGGTAGAAGTGTCTCTTGCATACCAGAAGTTCATCTACAATTTGGAAGGTGATCTTTCTCCTGTAATTCTGAAATGCTGTAGTAACTTTATATGGATATGGCTCTGAATTGCTTCATTCTAAAAACTTGGGCTTTTATTAATATGACAAGTTTAAAGAAATTTCAGGGCTCCAACCTTACCGTTATAGACCAAATTGATAAGTTGGATCCTTAACTTTAAAATGTATGATCCTAATAAAAATATGAAGTCTAACAATTCCTTCCTAGTTCCACAATATGCAGAAATTAGAAATGAGTAAAGCATTCCTTTTTCTTTTTTTTCCCCCAGCTTTCTTTCTGTTTCATATTAATCTGAACTAGAAAGCATATTGAATTCATTTAAATTGGAACCCACAGAAGGAAGCTGGCTAAAGACATGGAAGTCTAACTCATGGTCTGTGACCAGACTGGTTTGTCTAATGATATAGTTGTTGTCACAATAAATGGCTACACGCACAGATTTCTGTCTGGTTAGACATTTGGCATGAAATAAACATTCAGAGAACTGAATCCAAACATGAACTAGGCCAAAAGTTGCCTTAAGCTTTGCCAACACGATGCTAATTCAACTAGGAGTAACATGCTTTTTTATTTCACAACAAATGACTCTTTGAATCTATTAAGCTGAATCTGATGATGATTTCAAGAATATGTCAGATAAGATCATTATCCCATTGCAGTAGTTCTGGAAATCCATTTTACTGTCAAACCTTACTTACCTACTTTATTATCCTAGAAGTGGAAGGAGTGATCAAGGAATAATCCAAAACTGAGAAAGAATATACTTTGGCTATGTAATTTGATTCAGAAAAAAAAAAAAAAAAAGTTTATATTTAGGCTCTCATTTTATTTTGTGAATGCCTATAGTTTTTTTATAGGTGTAGAGATGACTCCTTTGTCTGATATTACCCCAAGCCCACCTCTCAAGGATTGAAGAAATGCAGGACAAACTTAACGAAACCAGCAGCATGGTTAAAAATAATTTATTTAGGATTCTATTTTTCTCTGTGTGTGAGCTTTTTCTTGGAATGATGTATATTTGCAGTTACCGATCTTTCATCCCACCTACAGGTAAAGAAAATAGCATCTAGAAATGACAAAAAAAAAAAAAATACAAATGAAGGATGTGCCACACAGAATTATTTGGAAGAAAAAAACAATGACAGGAGACTTTTCCAAATTATTTGAAGGCTAAGCAATACATATATATGTCTAACCACCATCAGAAGTGTTTATTTGGGAGACACTGATGTACTATAATATCCTATGATAAAATAAAGAGAAAATATTCAGTTAAATATGAATATTAATGCCTAGTTAAATAGCATCATACCAATACTTTCTAAACTGAATTTCTAATGCTGTTATCTTTCCCTTTGCAATAATAAATCAAGTGTTCGTTTTCTGTATTCACATCTAAATGTACACTGGCTTTTTATTTTGAAACATACAACAATTGGAGAGTTTCTGTTTCCATTCAGTTTAGGATATCAACCATGGGACCAGGACCAGCTATATAATTTGAAGAGTCCAGCGCAAAACGAAAACATGGGGACCTTTGTTCAAAACTTAAGAATTTCAAGATGGTAACAACAGAATGCGGGACCATCTAAGTAAGCACTAAACACTGGCCCCTGTGCAAACGCACAGGCTGAAGACCTACTAAGCCACCCTGCATGGGACCCTCACCGACACTTTCTATTGACTTGCGTTCTTCTTGTTAACAGGATTGCAAAAGGCCTGGGGTGGAGGGAGGTAGTTACTACAGCATCTTTGCTTGCCAATTCAGTGAAAGTCACCCTCCCGCTAGATCCACCCATACCTGTTTATCTGTCACATCAAAATGAACAGGCTGCTTTCAACATGGCAGCAAGGATAAGTAGGGGAATTAAGACATACATCAAGCCCTCCAGTTTCCTGCCTTGGATAGAAATGCACAATAGTGTACTGTTTGCAACATCCTTACATTCCTTTGCTAGGGAGGTCTGGCTCACACCCACTGGAGTCTCGTGAAAAGATGCAACCCTTAGGAAAGGGGTTCAGAAACTTTTGCTCATTTTCAAGATCCTTTCTTTCTACACTGAAAAAGACAATAAAGATCTATAGTACCCGAATTAAAATCCTTGAGCTTCAAACTGCCTTGTTCCTGAATCAAACTCACGTAATATATTCACATAAAACGTGAATAAAGCCTTTAAATCCATGATGAGATTAATTTAGCTCATATTTATGACCTTCTTGAAAGACCCAAGTTCAACTCTTATATCATTATTAGCAATGCAGTTTATTACTGACATATATATGCAGTCTGGGGTCACTGTCGAAATCAGGCAAGGAAATTGTTCCTTCAATGCAATCTAGAAGCACACGTCTCAGTAACAGTGACTCCTCCAATTTACTTATTGGCAGGTCTTTTTTACAGTATTTCAAAGCATGACTAAACCACAAGATAATATCAGCGTATTTAAATTTTTAAGTGCATAAAATCCAACTTTTTGGTAAATGGGAATGGTTTCTACTTCCTTCTATACAAACTCTGGTTATAAAGCCTTTATTAAAATGTTATTATAAATTGTTTTCCTACAGGAAAAATACATTTAAGACAAAAGTATACTAACTGGAGAAGGGGAAAATAAGATTTATACTTTAAAATAAACCAGCATTCAAGGAATAAAGATCTTTATATCCTGAATGTTGATTTCTTGAGAATTTATCTCTCAAGTTTTTGATTGACACACTATCAGTCAAATTGAAAATTCATTTGAGGTTTGTCTTGGGTATATCCAGTTAAAACAAACATTATATAGTATTTTTTTTCATCATGCCATAATTTTTTAACCGCAGGATTTGTGGCAGATACAGCAATATCTTCCAGTTTCCTAAAAAGAAATCAAGATTGTCCACTTTTTTTACTTACTCTTACATGCCTTATATTAACAGAACAAGAACTCAATAAGCAAACTGCGATCAGAGAGAGAAAAGCAAGTAATAGTAATTTGATGTGTAACAATTAACTTGGGTAGTTATAAACCAAACTGAAACAAACCTGTTGCTGTCGAGTTGATTCCAACACATAGCTAAGCTATATTCAAATTTTATACATGAGTTTCGATGAAAATCATGACTCCCCTACATTTTTTAAACCTGATAAACCACTTCATCAATCAAACCTCAGTTATTATAACGGATTTTTCCTGAGGCCTACTTTGTCTTAGTGACACTGAAAGGAGATAGTTTCATTTAAATTAGAACACCTCTGGTGGGGGGGGCGGTGAGGGGGAATGAGAAAACTTGATAACACATCCTCGTCATGTTAATATTAAATCCAAGTATCAATGGTGTGTGAGGAGATGCTTATTAATGTTGTAAAATCAATCTCCTGGTGGTTTCTGTTCTAACTCATTCAGTCTGTAACATATTCTAGAGTTCTTCAAATTTAGTAATTACAACATACTGCCTAAACATACGGCACTCCTTGGAAACCCTATGGGGCAGTTCTATCCTGTCCGATAGGGTCACTATGAGTCAGAATTGACTCGACAGCAATAGGTTTTTGTTTTGTTTTTTTTTTTTTGAGACTATTAGAGTAGACCAAACCAGTGAATTCTCCACCACCTAAGAGTCTAAATTTTCACACTAGTGTCTTATGATAAGAATGTTCTATCAGTAGGAGTCTACTACAAAATAAGATCAACACTTAGATAAAATTAAAGTTCATGAAATAAAAAGCTAAAGCATTAATAAAACAAACAAAATAATAGTAATATTAACTAAGGAGAGAAGTAATTAACCATTCTTTTCGAAAGTACTGAATTAATAACTTGAGAAATGCTTCTTCACAAAATGAAATGTCTCCCCTAGATTGCTCATTAAATAATAATTAGAATTAGAATATTTCTTCTGTAGTAGACATAAATTATTTATCATGCAAACTTCATAACAACAAACTGTCTAAAGAATGGTTTTAATTTAAGGCAAGAAGTATCCGTACAATTGGTATTTCTGAAGTGTTTTAACCTTGAATTAGCTTCATAATGTAGTCGTACAGAGTTCATTTTACTATAATTAAGTTTATTAAGTACTGAATTTCAGTGCAAATAAGAAAGCTTCAAGGAAGCAGAAGCATTTATACTTTCCTTGAAATATATTTTTATAAGTGCCATATTGAGAAGCAAGATATCACTATGCTCTGCCTATTTTTTATTCAAATGTTATCTACTAGCTTCTTGCTATATGTACGTACTGTAGCATCAGTAGTTTTTTGTTTTTTTTTTTTTTAACCTTTCAGTTAAGGATACAGTCAAAATTCTCTGTGTATCTACCCCAAACTGCTATAGGAAAAGTTTTTAACTGAACTTTCAGTAACATGGTGCCTTTCTGAAGAGACAGATAAACGTGATTTCCAGTCAATCTGCAGGTGATAGGAAATGGCATGATAGGTAGTCACTGCACTAGGTAATGAGGAGGAGACAAAGACTAAATAAGACTTAGCCTGCATTCTGAAGTAGTGGAAGTAAACACATTAAGTAGGAAAATCTGCAGGCATACACTGAACTGTGTATGTGGGTTCCCGTAGACCAAACTTTTCCCAAATAGTAGTAAAGGTGGAAATAGGCCAAAAACCTTTGAATAATCATTCCTAGGAAGCTTTCTCTAATTCTTCAACTTAAATTAGGCATATTATCTGTATTTTAGATACCGTGTGTGTGCGTGCGTGTGTGCGCTTGCCTTTAATGCAAAGTATTTTAATAGCCCTATTTTTAAGACTGCAAATCCATTAATTTAGTAATTTAATTAGAAGACCCTCAATGAGATGGTTTGACACTGTGGCTGCAACAACAGGCTCAAACATAGCAATGACTGTGAGGATGGCGCAGGACTGGGCAGTGTGTCCCTCTGTTGTACATAGGGTTGCTGTAAGTCGGAACGAACTTGACGGCACCTAACAACAACCACCGTAACATATTCTTACTTCCAGTCATTCAGTTAATTTTTTGAAGATTTAGTATATGTGTTGAATACCATGCATCTTATTCACTTTGGTATCTTTTATATTTAAACCAGTACAGGCATATACTAAGTAATCTATCCATACTCATAACTGATCAACCATTGTTCTATAGAAAGAGCAGGGATCCAGAATATTAATTATATCCAAGATTCTTTAAAACTTCTAGCCTTGAGACACTACTGTAGGCATTGATAGAAAAGCTGTATTGTATTTTCTATTTTAAAAAATAATCTCTACTTGTTTATATTGGGGCCCTGGCAGTGCAGTGGCTAAGAACTTGGTGGCTAAACAAAAGGTTTACAGTTTGAATCCACCAGCCGCTCCTTGAAAACCCTATAGGGTAGTTCTACTCTGTTCTAAAGCGTTGAGTTGGAATTAACGACAATGGGCTTGGTTAATGGGTTTGTTTACATTATTTTTGCTCAATGTATTTTTAAATATCTTGTGCTACACAAACATTAATTTGTTCCAAGTACAAAGTTATAAAAAATTGTATTACTGAGTACATTATGAAACTTGAAACAACTGGTAAGCTTTCAGAAAAGTTGCTGAGGATATCAGACATTCATGCCACCCTCTAATACATAAATAGATCATTCATGCCTAAATCTGAATTTCAAAAATATTGTATATACCATTCACCAAAAAGACAGTCAATAAGTTCTTCTCATACATTAATGTACTTCTGGAAACTTTTCCAAAAAGTAAATTTAAGACTACACAATTTAATTTTCCACTTAGGAAAAGTAATGTTTAGTATATAAGAAATGGCATGCAATATCCAACCTACTGTTACACTAGGAATGGACTTTCAATACAAATGAAATTGAAAACTTAGGGATATGCAGGTCATACACATGTACTTAATTTATTTTGAAACCGTGTTTCGGACTTACTTGGGGAGGTTTTATACTTACCTCTTCAAATGCCTGCACAATGTGCTTAATTCTAGGAGAACGGGATGTCTTCAAGTTTTCCAATCAATAATTATACATTTGGACTACATCCACACAGTCCATTGTCTTTTCAGACATGGTTTTATTTTAAGCACATCAGCTTCATCGAAGCTATTTTCTGCATCCTACTCAGAACAATTTTATTATTTCTGACATCCTTCTCAAGACTTCCTAATAAACTTTCCTTCAGGTGTTACAGCGAGCATGCATGGTAACAGTCTGCCCTCTTTCATGGCCTGGATCTTTCTAGGCAGAGGACAAGTATTATGAGGGCAGAGACCATTCTAGTCTTAGCATATGGCCTTGTACCTGGCCCAATAAATGTTTTCTAAAAGAATAAATAAATAAAAGGCATAATTGTATGATTTTTTTGTGTGTTTTAGGTATCTTTCTGGTTCCTGCAAACAGAGATTTCACTTTGGGCTCTGACGCCCAGATTGTATATTTTTAAAATGTTGTAAAAACGAGTCACACTATTGGTCACGTTTTTCTCCAATTCACGGTTATGTCTTTTTTGGAGAGTTATTTGCTTGTTTGTTTTATACCCTGCAGTCAGAAAGTCAAATAATTTTTAAAGCCTAAACAAAATTTTCAAAGTAAATTACCTTAAAGTAAACATATATTCATTTCAAAGGATGTCAGTGGAAATTATGGGTAATTATATTTACAGATGCTTACAAAAACCACAGTAGCTTCTCCATAAGAGGTTTCATTTGTTTAATTGGACATTCTACACTTTTTTAGAGATTCTATAAACTTAAAAGTCATGGAATTGAAATTTATTACTCTGTAACCCACATTGGGTTTTTTGTTTTTAACCCACACTGTCCTTTTGAAAAACTTTCTTACGGTCACACTGTCAACTACCAGTTATCAAACTAGGCTAATTTATGCTAACAAATTATATCTATTTACCCAACATTTCCACAAATTCAATTGTCTCAACACTGTTCTCATAAATTGCATTTGATTCTGTGGTTCTCTGCATTTACTTTGTCAAGTGGAAAAAAAAAATTTTTTTTTTTCTGGAAAATTCTACTCATTTTGTATGAGCAGACACTTTCTATAAGGCTGTCACTTTGGTATATACCATAAAATAAAAGTGGGGAATTCCATGTTGTTTAATTTCTTACTTTGTAAAAATGAAAATCAACATTTTTGAGAGTTTCTTAATGACCACGAAATGGGACAAGAGAAGAGACTTTTAAAACTATCCATATTATCACAGTAAGAAAAGTTGAAGCTATGAACAATGTTCGTGGCTTATCTTTTTAGGGCTCTCTGTTTGAGATCATGGAATTTTTACCTGATTGCATCACTCTGGATAATAATGAATTGGAGACATCAGTGTAATCACAACAGATAAAAACTGAACCGGTAAAGTGAAAAAGTTTATTTAGGAATACTATCAGAGAGGTCTCAGACACTTAAAATTAAAAGCATATTATCTATACAACTTTGATTCAAAGCCTAAACTCAGAAGATGGTTAAGTCAGAGACATACAGAAAGAAGTGACCAATTCCATAAAGGAAAATATGATGTCATGGAACCATAGATGAAAACATGCACCTGTAAAGTGGTGGCTGCACGTGAGGTCCATTGGCTGAGAATGGAACCCAGGTCTCCCACATGGAAGACAAGCCTTCTACCATTGAACCACCACTGCACCCATTCCTTTACTTAAATTTACACCTGATATTTTCATCTTAAGTTGGAATATGAACTTTTTTTTGGTAGGGAAGGGCTACTATTGTGAAAGGGAAAAGTTGTGAAGTTCAAAATATACTTACAGAAATCCACACTGTTTATTTATGCCCATACAAAAGAAAAATCCTTTTACTTACTATCTTCAGGATGAAAAGTATAGGCAGAAAGACAATTCATAAAACGCAGATCAAATCAATTCATGGAGACAATGACCCAAGTTCATCTTAGTTATGATACAGAGAAAATTAATTGCATAGGTGATATCTAATAATATGAGCCTGGGCAGAAAAATTACTAGCCAGAAATATAAATACAGCAACTTATGACAAGACCAATCTTCTACATATACATGGCATTTTAAGTATGCAAGCAGATTATTCTAAAACTCTCATTTTCTCTGAATCCCATGGCATTTTAAATATGCAAGATTTTTTTAATATCATTATAAAATAATTAGTTATAATATTAAGTTCAAGAATATATGGTATTGTGGATCTAGTTCATTAAATCTTTTGAAGCTAAAAAAGAGTTTTTAATAAAATTTAGTTTGATACTAGTATTTTCCCACATTAAAAAAAAATCTATGTAGCACTATGTGCCCGCGTGTGTTGCAGAGTATCTGATATTTAGCACATTACTACCGTATTGTATACCCAGAAAAATATTGTATATGTCTCCCAAAATAATAAGGCACTTGTGACTGAAGATAACAACAAAACCAAACCCAGTGCCGTCATGTCGATTCCGACTCATAGTGACCCTATACGACTCATAGTGATTCATGACTACGAATAACATAGTCTCCACAAAATGAAATATATTTATATTTTAATATAATTACTATACAGACTCACATGTTATAGTGTTAAAGCAATATTGATTCAGGTAGGAAAATTCTTCAGATCTTAGGAAAATTTCATGTACTGTAACTTTATCATGCCTCTACCTCTCTCTCCCTTTCTTGGTTACTTTCTCTGTGTCTTTATCATTTCGTAGTGTACAAATATTAATTGACCTATCAATAAAAAATCCTTTTGAAATGACTGTGTGTTTCATTCTATCCTCTTCTTGCTTTTTATTGCTAGGTGGCATCCATCAATGTAAATCACAATTTGGGGAACAGGAAAGTTTATGTATTCCTCATTTCTTTGTCCACTAAATGCTTTAACAATAAAATTCTTGATATACAGCATACGTCACTTAATCATGTAAATTATTAGTATCTTGGTTCATTTATAATAATAAAATTTTCTTCTTAATTTTCACATTTGAACCATTTATCTTCAGAAATATTTTCCAATATGAAAAGTTACAATCTGAAATTTCATCTCCTTTTTCGTTTATATAATATCTGAGCTTCTTTACAAAGGTGTCAGACTCTAACAACAGTGGATTTGCATTATTTTTCATTGTCCTCTGCTTTTAAGTTTGAATATGGTATCTTTCTTCGTATAGCCATTGCTGTCGAGTCAATTCTGACTCATAGGCAACCCTATAATACAGAGTAGAACTGGCCCATAGAGTTTCCAAAGAGTGGCTGGTGGATTCGAACTGTTGACCTTTAGATTAGCAGCCGAGCCCTTAACCACTGCGCCACCAGTGCCCCATCTTTCTTCACAGGGGGCTTAAATCATTCCTCAAAATACAATTTCTGATCCTTTTAGCTTGTTCTTAAATGTATTTTATTGGAAAATATTTATTAATGTAATTATTTGAGAAAGATTGTGGTCATAATATGAATTGGTCCTTTTTCAAGATATATTTTCTTCTAGTTATGTATTTTAATGTGCTTTAGTAATTTTGTGTGACTGAAACACAGAAGCTGCTATTTTGTATATATATGGATGTGTGGAAGCCCAGGTGGTATAGTGGTTAAGCGTTACGGCTGCTAACCAAAAGGTCTGCAGTTCAAATCCGCTAGGTGCTCCTTGGAAACTCTACAGGGCAGATCTACTTTGTCCTGTAGGGTCACTAGGAGTCAGAATCGACTCGACAGCAGCGGGTTTGGTTTGGTTTGGTTTTTTGGTGCATGTGTGTATATATATACACATACCAAAAAACCAAACCTGCTACAGTCAAGTCAGTTTTGACTCATAACGACCCTATAGGACAGAGCGGAACTGTACCATAGGGTTTCCAAGGAGCAGCTGGTGGATTTGAACTGCTGACCTTTTGGTTAGCAGCCATAACTCTTAACCACTAAGCCACCAGGGCCCCATATGTGTGTAGATAGATATATACACACACACATATGTGATATAGATAAATACAGACATATAGGTAATAAACCAAAAAAAAAAACCGTTGCTGTAGAGTCAATTCCAACTCATAGCAACCCTATAGGACAGAGTAGAACTGCCCCATATGGTTTCCAAGGAGCACCTGGTGAATTCAAAAGGCCACCCTTATGGTTAGCAGCCGTAGCTCTTAACCACTGTGCCACCAGGGTTTCTATATGTGTAAAAAAAAAAAAAAAATAGTGCTATCGAGTCGTTTCCGACCCATAGTGACCCTATGCAACGCCCCATAGGGTTTCCGAGGAGCGCCTGGCGGACTTGAACTGCCGACCATTTGGTTAGCAGCCATAGCACTTAGCCACTATGCCACACTATAGGTTTATAATTCAAGAAAGTTTAATATAGCTAATATGCTGAAATTGAATTTGTTTCTCTGGGAGTAATGATGAGTTTGTACCACCTATATACACCCACCCCACACACTCTCACATGATCACCACTTTTGAAGTGAAGCCTATATTTTTAAAATAACCATTGCAGACTGTAAGTGAAGGCTAAAATCACACAATAGAGCTAAAAGCTAACTGCCCACCACAAAGTAAACATGAGATAGAGTCCTTAGGATTACCACATTCCAGCCAAGGAGGCTGACTGACACCAACTGATGTAAACAAATGTTACATATTTGTGCTTGCACTTAGGATAAACATATTTTCTGATAAATCTATACTTCTAAGGCTTCCAGCTACAGGATAAAATGTCAAAATGTATTTTGCACTTATGTCCTTTACCTCATACTATCTACTTCTCATAGATACCTGTTTTGCACCATTTTAGTAAGGAATCAATTTGTCACTGGTTTCCATTTTTCTAGTGCAGTAGTCTAACCCACCCAGAATGCATTATTGATATGGAAATGAGTGTAATTAGCAGAGTAAATGATCTGTTATTTATGATGCAAGTCAGAGCTGTAAATCACCATTGGTTCACTATCATTACTATGCAAAGAGGAGAAGGCAGTTAATGGACCATGTGTTAAAAACAGGCCACTTGCTAGCTCCTTTGCAAATGAAAGGCAAGGGTGAGGGCTTAAGGTAGAGATGACATTTTATCATATTGTCAGTCCTGGTACTTGGACTTAAGAAAACCAAAATACATAAATAATTGCACTGGCTTTAAAAGTTACCCCCTTTCTCTCTTGCATATTCTGTCTTCAACCTTTCCAAGTGACATCTTCAAATTTATCTTCAGTTCACTTTGATTTGTAAACCGGAATTGGGAATGATTGTGAGTGCTTGTAAGTGCGCTTGCAGTTTATGAGACACTTTTTTTTATAAATATCATTTGGGGAAAACATCATAAAAATATCCTGTTATAAAAATAAAATATCATCATTGGTCATATAATTCACTTCATTCTCCTACCAATATACTTCATTTTTTTTGAAGCAGGGAAACTAGCCATGATTTGAGTTTGCCAGAGCTAAAAGAAATCTCACTAAGCCTTATCAGAAATTATTCAGTATACCTCAGAGAAATTGTTCTGCTTTTCTGGCTTGGTCCCTTTTTGTTTGGTTTTCCAGGGAATGTGTGCTTGTGGGGCAAATCTGAGTGCATTAGCTACAGGCCAGTGCTTGCCTAGTGAAACGGGAACAAAGGTAGGACACATGAAAAGCTAGAAGAGAAAGAGGGATTGACCACAACTATAAATTCTGCAAACTTCACTTGTATCTGTTAAACCCCTTGCCTTCAAGTCGATTCTGACTCCAAGCGACCCTATAGGTCACAGCAGAACTGCCCCATAGGGCTTCCAAGGAGCGGCTGGAGGATTCAAACTTTTGACCATTGGGTTAGTAGCCAAATCTGATAATGTTAGAAACTATTTGGAAGGCTTCCATAAATACACAATTTAAAAAGAACAATAATGACTTTACATCACAAATGTAGATAGCAGATAGGTCTTAATTTCACCTAGATGAATTAGCTACATCTTTGCAACTGGTGGTGCGGTGGTTAAAAGCTATGGCTGCTAACCAAAAGGTCAGCAATTCAAATCCACTGGCCACTCCTTGGAAACCCCATGGGGCAGTTCTGCTCTGTCCTATAGGGTCGTTATGAGTCAGAATCCACTCGATGGCAATGGGTTTGCAACTACATAAAGATAACTGACATATCTCCTATTAATCTTTTTGTTGTTGCTTCTATTTTTTATTAAGCCACGAGTTCAAGAATGACTTACACGCTAGGCAAGAATTTCATATGAACAAAATTATAACAATAAATTTGCATGTAATAATGCAGTACAAAACTCATGTTTTCTATGCCAAATTTTTAAATGATTAGATCTGGGTCTTAGCTCATTTTTGTGAGGTATCAACTTATGTCTTGTAACTACGGTATTTTTCTTTCTTTCATTCTAAGAAGACAGTTAGACCTCATTGGATTTTCCAAAGATAATCTTCCCTTCTGGTTCTTGTTTTCAAAACCTTAAACCCATTGACATGATTAAGCTAGAGGGAGGATGGATGATTTCGGGGGATAAGCCTATGCATTAGTATGGACAAGAAAGGAAACAGGTGCATACCCACTAAACAGAGAAAGGAAGAGAAGAGAAGGTGTCTTCCAGGTACTCAAGCCCCATTCTCTGACAATGCCCTTAGGAAATGGCCTGATTTCAGAGAAGCAGTTGTATATGCTCCACTGTTATCAATGAGAGTCAAGAAGCAGCCAATAGATAATATATTCAATTAACTCCAGGAAAGTTTATTTAAAAGGGATTAATAGTAAAGATGTAGGCAGTATAGGGGAATCACAAAAGATGGTACAGGAATGGGACCAGCCCAACAAAGCTAGCATCAGCCAGGCCCAAAGAGACTAACCTTGGGAAAAGAGAGGTTACAGAAAAAGGTCAGCCTTATAGAAACAGCTTTCTTCTGAGCAGCAGTGACTTCTGTTGCAGTACATAAACCAAGATGATCTCACAAGCAGGGATCCAGGGAAACAAATACCCAGACTCACTCTCCTTTCTCACTCTGATTTCATTGTGGGGCCTCCCAATGGACCGGTGGATGAAACCAAACAGAATATAGAAAACTTAGGAGTCCAATGACAGTAATCCATATAGATCAGCCTCTGCTGATTGGAAGGCCAAGTCAGAATTCTTCAAAATAGTAGTGGAACTTTTTGTCTTCAAGGGATCGTACAGGTTTAGATGGGTAAGCATTCCAGAAGTGATACTCATGGACCAAAACACTGAAAGTTCTCCCAAAAATTTCCATAGGACATTTTCCAATATTTACTAAGCTCTTAATACGTTCCATGTTTGGTGCTGAGCACTTTACATAAATTACTTTTCTCCTCACTTATAGTAATTTGAGATGGGTCCTACTATTATTTTAAGAAGAGGAAACTGAGGAAGACAGAAGTAATTATCTTGCTTAAGAACACACTTTGAAATTATGACAGATTCAAAACAATCTGGATCTGACTTCAGAATCTGTTCACTTAATAACCATATATAATATTTTACACTATTTGACTTAAATGTGCTGATAAAACTCCCAGTTGTGGAAAGTAATTAAAATAAAATGGAAAAAAATCCTAAAATCTATTAAATACTATTGAATTAACAGGTGTGATAAGTAATACTAATTATTATAGCTTGCTTTCTACTCTGTAATATTAAGCTTAAGGGAAGCAGAAGTAATGGAGCTCATGTTGTTGGTAGGTGCCATCAAGTCAGTTCCAACTCTTAAAGACCCCGTGTACAACAGAACAGAACACTTCCCCGTCTTGCACCATTCTCACGATCATTATGCTTCAGCCTATTGTTGGAGCCACTGTGTCAATATATCTCTCTGAGGGCCTTCCTCTTTTTCACTGACCCTCGCCTTTACCAAGCATGATGTCCTTCTCCAAGGCCTAGTCCCTCCTGATAACATGCCCAAAGTACGTAAGATGTTGTCTCGCCATGCTTGCTTCTAAGGAGCATCCTGGGTGTACTTCTTCCAAGACAGATTTTTCTTCCTTTTGGCAGTCCATGGTATATTCAATATTCTTAACCATCACCGTAATTCAAAGGCGTCGATTCTTCTTCAGTTTTCCTTACTCATTGTCCAGCTTTTGCATGCATGAGGTGACTGAAAACATAATGGCTTGGGTCAGGCTCACCTTAGTCTTCAAAGTGGCATCTTCGCTTTTTAACACTTTAAAGAGGTCTTTTTCAGCAGATTTGCCCAATGTGATGCATCATTTGATTTCTTGACTGCTGCTTCCAGGGGACTCATACTTACACAGAATTATACCATTGCTTTAAAATAAAATGAAGATGGGGGAACCACTTGTATAAATATTATATTCATTGGACATATTATATCATCCACTTTGCTAAAAATATACATAACCACTAAAAGAAAACTTCACTTTAAGCTTTTGAGGACCTGAAAGGAATTCCACTGAAATGGTAAAAATATACTCCCCAAATTTAGCAATTGACAGAGAGCATTTTTAGAGAACTGGTAACTGTTTTTGTTTTCTTTTCTTTCGCATTTTCATTTAATACCAATGCTTGAGAAATTCATTTATAATGAATGTCAAAGTAAATAAAAAGGTGACTGATGGATGGACTGACAGATGAATAACAGAGAGACAGGCAGATTTAGATACAAGTGAGGTGGCAGGGAAAAGGCATTAATTCTTCCATACTACAAATTTATCTTGAGATGCTACATGGTTATTGGCTCCAAAGAAAGGCAGGTCTATGAAAGAAAGTAGGTTTGGGTTTAGTTTTTATCTAGGCGGGCTTTGAATATTAATTGCTCTTTTGTATACTAACACTAGCGTTTTTCACACAGATGTAGGATGTACTTTACTCAACTGGAACCACAAATGCAAAAAAAAAAAAGTGTAAGTGAAATATAACCAGTTACCATATTTTTGAAATCTACATCATGTAAACTCCTAATCTTGTTTAAGCCAGGGAACTTTTCTTTTCTTTTTTTACATAAAATCTGTAAAAAAGAGAGAAATTATTCAAACTGAAGAATCACATTCTAAAGTCGGTTATGTCTCTTTGCAGGTTATAGTTACTTTCCATGCTTTTTTTAGATTCATTGAATTTAATTTTATGCCATCATACAGGAAAATCAAAACATTTTCATCTTGTTACAAATAAAAATCAGTCGAGCTAGAATTACGGTTTTTGGTCATCAGAATCATAAGTACTATAGAAATGCTGCTGCTTAGTAAATAAGACTAATTAGCACCTGGCACCTGAGTGGCACAAAGAGTTAATACTAGCCAAGGGGTTGGCAGTTTGAACTTACTTAGAGGCACCTTGGAGACAGGCCTACCAATCTGCTTCTGAAACGTCACAGCCTTGAAGACTCTATGGAGCAGTTCTCCTCTGTACATGGGGTTGCCATAAGCCGGAATCAACTAGACAGCAACTAACAACAATAATAACCAGACATTTTGTTTTGTTAGTTTGGAGGTCTTCTAAAACCTTATTAAGCATGAGGCAGCTAAGATGATGATTAAAAAGTAGGTCTCCAAAGGAGTTCAATTTTATCTTGAGCATGTGTAAGAAAGAGAAAGAGGGAGGGAAAAGGAGGCAGGGGAAGGGACGCAAGAGGGTGAAAGAGACAGAAAGACAGGGAGAAAGAGAGAGAGAGACCGAGACTGAGGTGCTGGGTTTTAATGACTTCTGCTTCTGCTCCCCAATCTGTTCACATCAATGCAGGCAATAAATGATGCTGCATGGCTACATTCTCTTTGCTGGGAAGGGAGCATAGATGCAATTCTTGGATCTCTTCCCATTTCTTTGATGATGTCATCTGAATTTATGGCAGTAAATCCATGCACTAATGACTTCCTTCTTGGCAAGCTGCTCCCCAGAATTCCTGGCTTGTATATCCAGCTACCTATTCAACATCTCATTTGGACGGTAGGTAGATATAATAAGTATAACATGTTAAGTTGACCTCTTGATCTTCTTTTCCTGATCTACACTCTCACTAAACAGCTCCTCCTACAGTCTTCCTCATCTCATTTTAGCTGATGAGAACTCCATCTTTCTAGTTGCTAAGATTAAAAAATTTTCAATTTATTATTTATTCCTCTTTTCCTCTGAAATTCTACATCCTAGTTCTCAAAATCTCCTGTGGGCTCTTTCAACCTTTAAAATGTATCCGGAATTCCACTGTTTCTCACCACTTCCACTGGTACCACCCCAGACAAAGTTAACACAATCTTTTACCTGGATTACTGTGTCTACCCTTGACCCCTTCAGTGTATTCTCAACCAAAGAATCAGCGTAATCCTCAGAAAGTATAAGTCAAATCAAGTTACTCTACTCCTCAATGGTTTTCTGTATGTCTGAGAATAAACCTCAAGGCCTATTACCTACGTGTCTTCCTTCACCCTGTTATTTCTATGACCACCTCTGTCACTACTCTTGCATGTGCTAATCCACCAAACACACTGTCCTTGTCGCTATTTCCTTGCTACAGAGTCACCACAGGACCTTTGCACTTGCTTTTTCCTCAGCCTCCACTACTGTTTTACCTCACTTCTTTCAGATCTTTACTCAAATGCCACTTTTTAAATGAGTTTTTCCTGATCATCCTATGTAAAAATGTAATTTCCCCAACATCCATTTCCTTCTTTCCTACTTTATTATTCTCCGGAGCACTTATCTAATATCGCATATGTTTTGTTTATTTATATCTCCTACTAAGATGATGTCAACTCTACCGGGTGAAAGACTTTCAGCTGTTTTGTCCACAGCTGTATTGCACTGACTAGAACATTTGCTGAATTGAATAAAAAGGCAGGGGAAAGACAGGTCTTCACTGTACTTTTGCAATACTACCAGTCTGCTGCTGTAGATTGTTCTCCCTCTATTAATATCACCCAAGTGTTAGTGTTTCCTAAAAAGAGGTGGAATCAGAGACTCAACAATTATAACAGAATACTAATATTTATGCTTATTAAGAAAGATGAATAGAATTTTATAATTAGCAAAGCCATATTAGACAATAGTTATAAATTCCCTTTCCCCCAATGTGTAATCTTAAAAAAGAACCCATAATTCTATGTTTCTGTGAAACATATTACTGGTTGCTATTTGCTTTGTAGTTACTTTTAATATGATCAAATAGTAACTAGTCACGATCATACTGCTGTACAACTTTTGGATCCAATTGTGAATCATAATCTAGCTCTAAGAATGTCATGAGTACTCTGTATATAATGCGGTAGGAGATGCACTGTGCCAAGTGCTAAATAACTCAGTTTCTGTGAATGTAATCATAAGTTTTCTAATTTAAAGGCAAAATTAGACTTCAATATGTCTAAATATTACCAGTAACAGTAATTGGCAATTACATTAGTTCATTGAGAATTAACTGATAAAAATCCAGTCAGATTTTTAAAAACTATCATTGCAAATTATTGAACTGTATTTTCAAGAAACATATTTAACATTATTAATGACCCATAGAAGTTGTGGAGGGCAAAGAGGTTTTTGCAGAATGACCTCGGAGAGACTTACTTTTTAGTTTGTCTGTTCGCTGAAGAATCACTCATGTAACTCACTTGCCTCATCTCCCTTTCTCGAGTTATTTAGATGGGTAGTGAAAAAGGTAATGGCAGTTACAAACTCCTAGAATCATCTATACATCTAATAATACGACATTGTTCTCACTTGTTGTACAGCCTTGGTTATGTGGTGGAAAATTTTTTCATAACATATAAATCAAACTGAATGGAGAAGTATCTACTACGCTTCCTTAAAGCATAATCTTTTAGAATCTTTATACTGCATTTAGCTAAATTACATCACTTGTAGATAGAGTGGCCTTCATAGGATAAGATTTTCTAAAACCTTCCTGGAATTTTTATGATGGATATTTTTATTCAAGCTCCAGTTTGCATCCATTAGCTGTGTGAGAATTTATGGGAATGTTATGTAAAAGTAAGAAAAAAATTTCTTTTACCTTCCTATTAGATGTATAATAGAAAAGTCTAATACAGATTTTTAAAAATTTTTAAGTCTAATACAGATTTTTAAAAATTTGAGAAACCACTGTGGTAAGTTAAAGAAAAATTCCAATTCTTGTTAGAAAATACAATGATTTCTAAAAAAGCTAACATGTTCAATTCCTTGCGTTTGTATAGACAGAAAAATATTCACATTTAAAAACTGACAAATTACAAAAAGTTGTAAACGGTATTCCCCTAATACAAGTTTCAGACTTTATTGCTCACTTCACAAACCAGGTTTTCAATATGGATTGAACCAAGAGAAATACGGGTCCTTGACAGAAGTCTTCTCTTGGTAAAATTTTTGATCCATGCATAGATCATTGGCAGTGATGAACACATATCTATCTTGAATGTTAGGAAACATCATCTATTATTACTTGGTTGTGTAGTAACTCCACAGGAAGACACTCAAATGTTCAAGGTAACAAATCACACACATTGAGCTCTCTGTACGTTTGGGTGATAAATGAATCCTGTGGGATGGCACTATGCATTCTAACCCAAAGTCTGTGTTTACTGATGATTTTGTCATGCACTCCAGCAAAGTCGTTACTTGGAAGACGGATGCCCAAAGAGATACTTTAAATTCGAGAATTATTTTTCTCTGTTCAGCTGTTGAACTTCCTCTCAGGAAAGCAATAATTCACAAAGTGGAATTAAGCAAGGTGACTCAATTATGTAGTTTTATGTTCCAATTCCTGTACATGCTTAAAAAAGGCATATTTAGAAATCATTTTACTTCTTAGGAGTCAGCAAGAGAATAACTAATCCACAATGGAATTTCAGAGTGAGGATTCAGAGCCATGTAATCTGAATTGTGCCCTCCAGTGTTCCAGTATAAAGGTTAGGATGAATTTTCAAATCTCATGAATGTATGAGTGAAAACATGATTTCACATGACCAGAAACCCTTGGAATTTGAGAGGTGCCAGAAAGCCAGAGGTAAAGTCAGATGACAACATACTGTCCGTAAGTACCTAAAAAAAACAAAAAACCATAAGTACCTAGAGGATGCTAATCAGAACTACAAGTCTTCTTCCACACTCCAGAACATTAGTGATTAAGTAAAAGTACTAGAATTTCTATTTTTTCCCTAATTATATATTTTAAAAGATGACACCAGTGGTTCAGTGGTAGAATTCTCACCTCCCATGTTTTTTTTTTTTTTTTTTTTTTATGCAGGAGACCCAGGTTCGATTTTCAGGCAAATCACCTCATGTGCAGCCACCTTGTTCTGTCAGTGGTGACGTGTGTGTTGCTATGATGTTGAACAGATTTCAACAGTTTCCAGACTAAGACAAACTAGGAAGAAAGGTCTGGCTATCTACTTCCAAAAAAGAGCTAATGAAAACCATATGGATCACAATGGTTCAGTCTACAACTAATCAGGAAGATGGCCCTGGACCTGCAGCATTTTGTTCTTTTGTGCATGGGGTCACCACAAATTGGGGGCTGAGCAGACAACAACAACCATCATCACCTTTTAGTAATCACCTTACAACATGGAATCAAAGAACACAAAGTTTCACCTTCTTCCATTATGCAGATGATTCTCAATACAGCCAAGAGAAGAAATGTAAAGTGTGTCTAGCTATTGCCATTTGCCTGTTGGATTAAAAAAATTGTAAAAATTCAACGGTTTAATTGCTCAAGACTTTCCATTCATCTCCTGAAGAAAACTTTCAAAGAAAAAAATGAAATAAGATTTCTACATTTCTCTGATCTTCAAAACATACATTTTTCTACTCGTAAGTATCTTTATCAAATAATTTGAATAACTTACTATTTATTCATTCATAATTCTTGTACAAAATAAAAACTGCGGTTCCTCTGTTTCATGAGAGTTAAAAAAAAAAAAAACTAAGACCGTTAAAAAAAAACACTCTAGATGAACTGAAATCAAGATAGGACCTGGAAGAAACTGGAAATGATGAAAAAGATGGTGTTATTCTCGGTGCCTTCCTGCTTTTCCTACCTCCTTCCATCTATCATTATGCTTCTTTTAAGTAAGGAAAGTATTTGAGATCCTAGGTCTCTGGCATAGGAAGGTTTCACCTGGGGATCAGGTGAAAAGGTGGAAGGTAGGTACTAAAAGTATCAGATAACTTGTCATCCCTCTCTGAGTAGCTCTGAAAATTAAAAAACAAACAAAGTATATCCTAACGTGAAGTTTTACACACCACAAATAATCCCGGGTGACATGAATGGAAAGGAAACTGTATGATGTAAATCCTTACATATTTAAAATATTAATGTTGCCCTTCCCTGGAATTATAAATTAATGATATAAGTAAGCCCACCATGGAATCCAGAAAATAAATAGCAAAAATTCTCACTAATCTTTATAGCAGGGGGAATGGAATACATAAAGAACATAATCATAGGAAATCTATACTTAAAATAATAAAAACCTGTATATAAAAAAAAGCTAATAATAAAAGCTAACATTTATGGATCACATTCTAAGTTCCAGGCTCTAGGCTAAGTTTTCTTTTCTTTTTTTTTTTTCCATATGTTTCTTAATTTAATTCTTATATCAGCCCTTGAAATAGATGTTAATATCATTTATATAAGAAAACAGAAGCTTAAAATTGTCCCTGGCCTAACTTCCAGAGCTAGGACTAGATCCCCTGGCTCTCTGAACCCAAAGTTCAAGCTCTTAACAATTTACACTGTAATAAAAGAGATACTGCTTTAGCACTCTTTAGTTTATAATTAAATTTATCTAATTATATATTTTAATTTTATTTAATATTTATACTTATTTAAATTCATATCTAAATATTTTGGCAAAAGAAAGAAAATCAATAATGCTCTTATTTTATGTTCCAGCAAGTTCCCAGATATGTCAGCGTCTAGAAATTATTCTCTGCTGAAAATCTTTCTCAATGAATAGGAAATCTGATATGTGGCCCAAGACAACAGAATAATTACAACTATAAAAGTAGGGAAGAGATGTCCCATAAAAATGTGTCAATCATAGTATGTAATATAGAGAGGATCAGAAACTGATGAATAAATTAGTGCATGTCATCACTAGAATAGGTTTCTAGTCAACACTGCCAGTAATATAAAGAAGCCATGGTAAATAAAAAACCTCAGAAATAGCAATCACTAAAATCTTAAAAACAAACTGAATCAATTCATTCTGAAACTAAAAATTTTATATCAGGGATAAACCATATATTGAAAGAAATAAATATGATATCAATCTACAAATTAAAGACAGAAATTTTAGAGAGCCATATAATCTCCAAGGAGCTGTAGCTGACATCCATGAAATACGATAAGGAAAATATATTACTGTAATTAAAATAATCATCCAGCTTACACTGATAGGCGATTCTATCTCCAGGCGAAATGCACTAATATCCTCTCAAGAGAAAAAAGAATTAAAAAGAGAAATAGCCACCAAGTCGCCATGCGACCTATGTCAACTTCATCAGAGACTTCATTTCTTATTTCTAAACCCTTGTTTCTCTACATTTCATTCAAATTTTAAATGGCATAGTTTCACAAAACAATCTGCTTTTTCTTTCTTGACACATAAAGATACAACGATAAGTGAATTCTATCTGTATGAAGCTCAAGAACCACAGATAAGGTTAACACAATAAGACTTAAACCATAATGATCTGTCAACATTAAAATAGCAATGCCATGAATTTATTTGGAATGGCCAAATCTTTCTCAAACAAAAGAGGCTTTGATACACAAAGACTTAAAGTGAACAATCTGAATGCTTCCTCATTAATGACAGTGGGCAAAGAATGAAGGTAGGTAGAATACACCAAAGAAAAGATTAAATTGGAAGTCAGGGAAACCAAAAGTTACAAATATAAGCACTAGAGTAAAGCTAAAGAGACCCCCCAAAACCAAAACCAAACCGGTTACCGTGGAGCCAATTCTGACTCATAGTGACCCTATAGGACAGAGTAGAACTGCCCCATAGAGTTTCCAAGGAGCGCCTGGTGGATCTGAACTGCAGACCTTTTGGTTGGCAGCCATAGCACTTAGCCACTATGCCACCAGGGTTTCCCTAGATACCCCAGGTCCATGTGAAAACCAGAAACTAACTGTGCAGCAAATTATAAGGTCTCAAGGTCAGGTAAATTGTCAGCAATAAGATGCACAGAAAATGAGCAAACGGCAGAAGAGAAGTAAATGACAGGCCTGGTCTGTATTCTCACTGGTCTGTATTCTCTAATCATCCCATTGAGAACTACTTCTAAGCAAGTTCAGTCTAGACAATACAAGGAGCTTACTAACTGTAGCAGATAGCTAGATTTTACTCCAGCTCAGAGGCAGTTCCCTTATTCTCACCTGCTTTCAAACTTGAGGACTGCACATCAAAGCTAAAGTAATTAGCTGGGGCAAGGAGTTGGTAGTAAAATCATAAACATTTTTAAGCTTTAATCTGTAATAATTATGTAGTATACTACTTTTTTTTTTTTAATTCTACTTTATATTATTAACAGAAGACTCTGTTGTTGTTCTAATTGTGAGTCTCTGGGTCGGTTCGGACTCATAGCAACACTATATAGGTCAGAGTAGAATTGGCCCCATAGAATTTCCAAGGAGCACCTGGTAGATTTGAACTGCCAACCTTTTGGACAGCAGCTGTAGCACTTAGCCACTACGCCACCAGGGTTTCCCAATAGAAGGCTCCAGGAGGTGGAAAAACCATTTGTGCTCTTTGTATACTTTAAGTTCTGATATAGAGAACACTTAAGAAAACTAGGAAGGTTGATCAAAAATAAATTTTTTTGAGAAACTCATTATTTTCACTGGTGTTTTCTATCTCACCATAATCCCTTCCTGCTAAAAATTCTTACATATTCCCCACTGCCCACACTACAGGGTAATGTTCAAACTCCTTAGTATATCACATCAGTTCTCCATAATTTGGTTACAGCCTTGGAAGCTCTATGGGACAGTTCTACTCTGTCCTACAGAGTTGCTATGAGTTGAAATTGACTCAACTGCAACAGGTTAGACTTGAAGTACAAACACTGACTAAATCCATTGCCATTGAGTCAATTTTGACTCATAAAGACACTACAGGACAGGGTAGAACTGCCCCCACAGAGTTTCCAAGGAGGGGCTGGTAGATTCCAACTGCTGACCTTTTCATTAACAGCCAAGCTCTTAACCACTGCACCACCAGGGCTCCCCACAAGCACTGACCAGAGCTGATAAATAATAAATCTAACCTATATGCCTCGGTTTAACATATTTAAAAAGTGTCAGTAGTTAATAAGAGGAAACAGCTTAATCACTTAATTTGTCAGGAAAATCAATGCGAAATAAAGACTAATTGATATCACATCTATTTATTTTATTTTATACTATTTTTCAAAAGGAGAAATAATACATTCCATCTCAAGTTTCCAGATAATCACCCCCAAGATATTCTCTCTTCTTTTAAAAATTGTGATTTATTTAGCTAATGAGGAATATTAATTACATTTCCCCAGAAATATTTTCAAGAAGATCGTCACCTTTCCTATTACTGGCTATTTTTACAACATGAAAAATGTTTCTCATGAACGTTATCTTTGGATGTCCTTTAAAGTAACAGTCGATGCCTGTCCTGGGTATCTTGCATTTCATCTGTATGGATTTAACCCAATTTTTAAAGAAAGAATAAACATAATAAGCACTACAATAGAGATTTAAGAGTTCTATAAATAGTGAGAAAATATATGAATATTTTCTTAAACTTTCCAGCAATGGCCCAAGACAAGTAAAAGCTAACTTTCAGTCATTTTCATTGTACACTAAAATCTAACTCTTCATTAAAGGTGTATATATACCCAACATACGTGTACGTGTATGCATTTTACAATGTTGACGTTAGTTGCAAACACTTCTTTCTTCCACACAGACTTTTAAACTGTCTAAAACCTTACACTGTTTTAGTTATCCTCACATGTTTATCTGAGATCTTTCGCAGAAAAATTAAGTGCTCCAGATATGTTAATTGAATTTAATTGAACTGAATTGAATTGAATCACACTATTATTCATCATAAAGTAGAATTCAATGTCCCACAGACGTTGATGGTAAGTTGTAGTGTTTCAGACTCAAATCCAGTAGCTTCAGAGATATTGGTAACTGAATTATTCATAAGAATTCATCATGACAAGGTTCAATTAAAACGTGGCCCTTTTACCGTGTTCTCTAAGAAAATAATATCATGATGTTCCAGTCTGCAGGCACACTTTAAAGGGATACTTGCATGCAAAAAAAGTAATGATTTTAATGGCAATGTCAACTTAAATCTTTGTTCCCGTGGTTTTGTGAACCCAAAAGGGCTGACTTCTAAGGCACAAGAATGGAAGAGATAGGCATATAAATAGGGCATCAGGATGTATTACAAATAAACAGCAAAAAAACTACTTCTAAACAGCTGCTAAAAGTTACATTTGGAACTCAACATTTGCTAATCACACAACAGGTTACAGAATACCACCATTTGTTATCTACAAAGGAAAGGAACAAATTAGTAAACTGTATCCAGTCATGTGTATAATCCTCCCTCAGTTGATTCCAGTTCATTGTACCATACTGGGAGTATGGCTTTTTCTGCCACTTCTCTATAACATATAAAAGGTATTAAGTTTCACTTTAAAAAGAAGTAAACAAAGAAAGAAAAAGCAGCTTCTGTTTGTACATAAACACCAAGCATGGAGATTCTATGCTGCATCCTAGGAGAAATCAGGGAGCCAAAATAATGAGCTTAAACCCTCAGCAATCTGTGTCTATGGTTCAATTATTTGAAAGCAGCTACTAAATAATCTCTTACATACTAGCATATTTTCCTTTGTTTATACGCCCTAGAATTGTGTCTTTATTTTAATTGCTGTCAAGCTCTTTGCTCTAGGTTTGTAACTTCATTCTCTGATACTCCCAGATTCTCTTTCTATTTGCGTTTTGCAGCATGTGGTCACTGAGGTTACATTCACTTTTCCTCTTTTATGTTTAGCCTCATTGCCTCAAACTTTTCTTCTCACGGAATACATGTAAGTCATTTATCTCTTCATATTTCTATTCACTCTAAGTGCAGATTGTGTGTGTGTGTGTGTTGGGTTTTTGTTTTGTTTTGTTTCGTTTTTGCTTTTAAAAAGAAAGGGTGGCTTCTCTCATTTTTTCCTAATTCATTAAAATGGCCACATTTCTTTTCTTAGTGATTATTTCTTCCTTATTCCTGAATGGCACAGAGCATCACCACTATGTATTGCCTTGAAAGAGACTTACTCACCAAAGGTACTTCCTGTTTGCTATGAAATTAGATGCACATTAATCATCTAAAAAGCCATTAGCAGAATTATTTTATTGTCAATGATAAATATCAGCCAACTTTTGGAAATTCGATGTTGGGAAGGGGTACAAAATATATCAGACACTAGCCATACCAGTAATTTGTGACGAGTAAAATAATAAATAAAATAATATAATAAAAGAATTAAGGCTACATTAAATTGAATTGGTAATGGTAAATATCACCTTGTTATAATTTCGACCATATTTTTCCCAATCTGGTTTGAGTATATTTTACATCATTGTTTTTACTGCTGCTGTTATTGTCATTATCATTATTTGTACTTCCCTAAGTTTCTCTGTTGGTGTAGTGGTTAAGAGCTGTGGCTGCTAACCAATAGGTCAGTAGTTCAAATCCAGCAGGTACTCCTTGGAAACCCTATGGGACAGTTAGGGTCGCTATGGTTTGGAATTGACTCTATGGCAGTAGGTTTGGTTTTGGTTTTTTAAGTCTCTCTGTGAGTTGGAATCAACTCAACGGCAACAGTTTTTTGTTTTGTTTTGTTTTTTACGGGTAGAGTATATTAGCTATTCGCAGTGCATTAACTTTTGGCCCTCAAGGGCAAAAGGTACCAAATTCTGTCCACTGATCCATGACCAACATGAAAACATCATTCACAGATATAAAATATTCCTATACTGGTGCAAGATTTGGATGAACGAACACTCCAAATCACAAATTTTATAATTTTAATAACTCACAACTACACCCAGTAAATGTATAATTCATCCACAAGAGGCACACTCTAGGTTTGTGATATGTGCACTGTGTGTGTGTAGGTGTTATAACATTCACCTCTTTTCCTCCCATTCGAGAAATCATTACCAGGATGAGAATAAATTATAGGAATAACCTTGCCTATACACTTATTAAAAAAAAAAAAGTAAATCATTAAAAAAAAAAAAACCTTGTTACTTAACTTCTACTGGTTACAAATTACTTGAGACACACTCACAGGTGATCCTGATGTACTGGTGTGTCTTATGAGACTAGGAAATGGTAAACCCAGTTTCATTTCAAACCTGGCAGAAGTCAGGGGAGCAATGGCAATAATGGCCTAAATGGTAACATAATGATGAGTAACAGCCTGGCTGTATCAAACAAGTCCTTGTGGTAAGAAAAATAGTGCCCCTCTCCCCTAAGATGTCCCTGTCCCAGAATGTGTGAATATGTTACCTTAAATGGCAAAAGGGACTTTGCAGAAGAGATAAAGAGCTCTAAATGGGAAATTATCCTGGATTATCAGGATGGACACACTGTTCTTATAAGGGAAAGAGAAAAGCAGGAAAGTCAGAGCTAGAGAAGATGCAAGGACATAAGCTGAGGTTGGAGTGATGAGATTGCTGACGGGTTCACACGCCAAGGAACGCAGGCAGCCTCTAGAAGCCGCAAAAGGCCATGAAATACATTCTCCCCTAGAGCTCCAGGAAGGAATGCAATCCAGCCCACACCTTGATTTTAACCCAGTGAAATTCCTTTGGCTTCTGACTTCCAGAATTGTAAGATAATAAATTTATGTTGTTTTAAAATACTAAGAACTACTAAGTTTATAGCATACAATAGGAAATGCCTACAGTCTTTAAACCAGTGAAGTCAAGACTTTTTGTTGTTGTTGTTGTTGCTCCCATAGAGTTCAACCCTGACCCCGTGTACAATGGGATTGGGCCATTATGATGCATAGGGTTTTTCAAGGGCTGATTTTCAAAAATAGATAGTCAAGCATTTCTACTCATTCATTTTAGATCGGAAGCTTTGTTGAAACCTGTTCAGCTTTATAGCAACACACAAGCCTCAAATGACGTGAGATACATTGGCCAGGAATCGAACCCAGGTCTCCAGTATGGAATGTGGGAATTCTACCACTGAACCACCACTGCTCTCTCAATGCATACACACCAAAAATGTCTCCTAAAGCATCTGACTCACTGCCTAAAATGAACTTAGTTGACATTGTCTCAGTTATGGTGATAAAAAAAAAAAAAATTGCAGGGAGATATTAGCCAAGAAAAAAGTACCAAGGCAAAAAAAAAAAAAAAACCATAGGTCAAATAACGTATTATTACTTGAAGATTTAGTTGATCATTTTCTTCACCAAATCAGAACTATCAATCTGGTTTTTGTTCCATTTTCCTCTAACTGCTCTATAAAAAGACTCAATAATCAAGAATATGTTAGTATTTAGGCAATTTAGAAGAGAAAAAATAGAGAATATTAATAATTGATATTGTCTTTTAACAATAAAGCTAACTGCAGCCTTAGTTACATTCTAACTTTATCTATTTAGTAATTTAACTTAATGTCTATTTCACAGTGATAACCTGTTCCACTGAAAAACATATCTATTTAAAAAAACTGATCAGTTTCCACTTTTCAGATGAAGATCAATCTTATAGCTCTATTAATATATTTTAAGAAGTACAGATCCTTTTACTTTAATTCTAAGTTATGAATACTTCATTTTACATACATTCAGCTGAAACTTAGAGCAATCATTTTCCAAAAAGTGGTTTTCCAAACAGCTAGTAACATAAGTAACATACTTTTACACTTATAAAATGTAGAATTATAATCCTGTTGTATTTCTCTTCAGGGATTCTTAAATAAGAGACGCATTTTAAAAGAAATATTTTTATACACAATGTAACATGACTGCAAATCATTATGTAACACAATGTATTTCTTAATATACTAATCAATCCTGTACATGCTAAGGAAAAGAACTGAGGGGAAAATTTGAGTTGCTTAAATATATTTAAAGCTGACCAGTAGAGGCCGGCAATGATCATGCCTGTGTGATCCTAGACACACACTCAGGAGACATTCTAAGACATTTCCAAATGCTGAAGAAACGTGGCTAGACTGAGTCCTGTTTCCTTGCAGATTAGGAGGAAGCAGGATGAAGTTGAGTATTTAATATTAGTCAGTGTTACACTTAATAGTCATATTTAACACATGAGTAAGCCTATTGCCGTCAAGTCGATTCCGACTCACAGCGACCCTATAGCACAGAGTAGAACTGCCCCATAGAGTTTCCAAGGAGCGCCTGGTGGATTTGAACTGCAGACCATTTT
This sequence comes from Loxodonta africana, assembly GCF_030014295.1. Classification (NCBI taxonomy): domain Eukaryota; kingdom Metazoa; phylum Chordata; class Mammalia; order Proboscidea; family Elephantidae; genus Loxodonta; species Loxodonta africana. The sequence goes on along the minus strand of NC_087347.1, from coordinate 33,936,569 downwards.
GGTTAGTAGCCATAGTACTTAACCACTACGCCACCAGGGTTTCCAAACATACGAGTAAGAAATGTAAATGAACGGTAGCTTCCACACAGTCTATTTATATTATGCTAAGCAAAATGCAGGTCCATTTGTTTTCATAAGACTATCAGTAGTATATTAGGTCTGTCAATCAACAAAACATTACTTTGAGTGATTACTATATCCCAAGATCTCTAATATGCAGTGCAGTATCAAAAATTTTTTTTTTCTCAAATAAAGGAGAATAAGACAAGGAGCCATGCTTTTTATCTCACAATCCAGTTGATGAGAAGGCCATGAAAATAAATGTATCAACACCATTGTTGAGGGCTTAGAAAAGATCTGATAAATGAATACACCATTAATTTTCCGTGGTAAAGTTGGAGAGTATTTCAAAGAAAAGTTGATATTTGAGCTGGATTTACAAAAGCAAAGTATTAAAAGCATTTCTAGCTCTGCCTCATAATGTTGAAACCATCATAAACCACTTATTTAGTATCTATTTGGTACTAAATACAATTAAATGATATCAAATATCTCCTAATGGTATTAACTGAATTGATATGAGCATTGCCTAGTCCTGTGTTAAGTCCCTTTTCTTCTCTCTCTCTTTTTTTTTTTTTTGATCAGAGTTCCAGTGAAACTTACTAAGGCTGGCTGCAAGTCCTGTTCTACATCATTCTTATTTTAAAAACTTATTTATTTATTTATGTGAAAATATACATAGCAAATGATACATACACCATTTCAACAAACTCTACCTGTACAATTCGGTGACATTGTTTACGTTCTTCAAGTTGTGTAACTGTTCTGGCTATTCTTTTCCAACTTATTCTACCACCATTAACATAAACTCTCTGTTCCCTAAGCTTCCCATCTAACCTTTCAAGGTGCTGTTATCCATTTGATCCTACTTAGATAAATCTTTGAAAGAGGTCAATGCTCAAGGCAGACATAATTTACTAATTAAGCTAAACTGCTGTTTGGCTCTAAGCAAACTTCCAGGGAAAGTTTTGATTCGAGGTTCAAGGTTTGAAGATATATCAGGGCAAGAGCTTCAGGTGTTTGTCCAGCCTTTTTATCTTCAGACAATACCACCCATCATCACATTTTTTGATGCAATTCAAAACAAATTGCCTAGTAATCAGTATTCAATGGAGTAAGATTGAAAGCAAGTTTTTCTTTTCACTAGTTCACTAGTTCACAGATTTTAACTTAGTATTAAAATTAACACTCAGTTTATCTTCAATAGTGTTATTTTTACTAACCCAACTATGCTATAAAAGAAGTTAAAGCAAAACTAAAAACAAATGTTTAAGAAACTTCACCAAAATTATTAACTTCAGCATCTAATGTCCCAATATTTTCCAACACTTAAATACAGCTGAACTTCAACAATGCAGTAAAATACTACACTTCAGACTTCAGCGTACATTCCTTTCATTTCTGTCTAGTTGCTACAGGGCACAGCTATTCATATCTACAAAGCCTGTTGGATTTATATGTGAGGGGAGAATGGGTTGAAATGAAGGTTGCATCACAAGAGAAAGCATGAAGCACAATAGATTAGAACAAGAGAAGGATTGTCTGAGGCACCTCCTTCGTACATTGCAGGGATTGTGAGTGACCAGTTCTTTTTCAAATTTTATCAGGGGCAGTTACTATCATTCTTTTTGTTGTAGAAAATAAATGGACAGGGGTGGGGAAAGATGTCATGAGTAGGGCAGAGAGCTATGTGTGGAATGAAGGGGGAGGATGATGGGAGGGAATAACTTACTAAGGTTCTTTAAATCATGCAGGCTTAATGACCTTGCACATTTATTCACACACACACACTCACTTTCCAACCTCAAGAGGGGCTTAAAGACTTGTGACAATGTCACAGTCTTCAGAAAAGATAAAAATATCTTTTAAGCTCAAAAAATTAAAACATGTAAAAATAAAACAAACAGTTGTTTGAAACCTCTCTGTAGAGGAAAAGGGAAAACATTTGTGTTTGTAATTTTAACTGGTTTCAAAATTATGAATGTTTTACAAATCACCATATACATCCAAATATGTAAGTGAAGAAGACCAAGAAACCAAAAATAAATTTAGCTTTCTTGGTCAATATTTCAATCAGCGAAAATTAACAATAGCTCAAAACAACTTCATATAAATACATAGGAGGATGATACTTGGAGAATGTGGATTTAATTGGAGAAACTGGTTAGAATTTATTTTAACAGTTCAGCCTTATATGTTTACATATAATATTTAACAGGTGATTTTACATACCAATGTATATCAAAACAGGGTTTAGAATAAATGTTTGAAATTGAATTTTAAATATAAACTTATTCTAAGACATGCAACCAATTAATTCCTTTTTACAGACTACAGGCAGATCTATGTAGTAAAAATACTAAAAGAGATCTTCCCCTCACGCTCCCACAATATAAACTCTAAACCTAAAAGTCTGTTTTGAAAGGAAAGATGTATACTAATTTCCCATCTGAGGTCCACAGGATAAAAAAGAGAGGTGCAAATGAGCTGAATGAGAAGCCAAAAGTTATGCAAATTCCTTCTGCTTTCAATAATTGAGGTGCTAAAAAATACACACAGGTTCTATTTATCAACTGTACTCATTTTTTTTTTTTTTACTCATTGACAGAGATGGTGAGATAATGTCCAAAAGCAAATTCCATACAGATGAAGTTCTACTTGTTCAGTGTCTTTTAGAAAACAGAATTCTTGTTTAAATACATTGATATACAACAATGCTTTATATTACCCTATTTTCCCTTATTTTTTGAAATTTGTGATAAACATTTCATTGCCTCTTTGCATAACAACATAGTATGCTATTTAAAAAATATTTCTATGGTTATCATATCAATGCATTTTGTTGCTGTTATTTTAAAGTTTAAAAGTGATTTTACCTAGTTTTTTTTTTTTTACCATAGATATCCATTTCTTATAAAATATTTTTAAACACTGCTGAAAGAAATCAAGGAATGAGAACATAAAAGGATTAATGAACTTTATTCATGCTTGATGATATTTAAACCTAATTTATCAATCCATCTGGCATCTCTGACATGACACAGAATATTAGAGAAACTATTTTCTGTCTTCTATCCAGAATCAGGAAACCCTGGTGGTGTAGTGGTTAAGTGCTACGGCTGCTAACCAAAGGGTCGGCAGATCAAATCCACCAGGCACTCCTTGGAAACTCTATGGGGCAGTTCTACTCTGTCCTATAGGGTCGCTAGGAGTCAGAATTGACTCGACGGCACCAGGTTCTGGGTATCCAGAGTCACTTGGTGCATGAATTACAAAGCTTCTGTATGTCAACGCTTACTATCCCGTATTTCTTAACTTTATAACTTACTGTGGTGAGTCACTCGAAAGTTGACAATTTGTCTTCTTTTCCACTGAGAAGACAGACTAATTTAAAATGATTTCTCATTCACACAACCCAAAACGTGCTGTCAGACTGAAAGCCTCAATGAGCACTTAGCATGAAAACGTCAGTTTGAAATGCTAGCTATTATTGAAGGGTTTTTAGGTTTTTTTTCCCCTCCTCTCTGATATACTTCAGTGAAGAACGTTTATACATACACCACAGTCATTGTTTGAATCTGTAAAAGAATAAGAAGACTTTTGATTTGTGAGCTTCTGCAAAAAGATGAAGATTGTTTCTGTAATAAATACTTCGTTTCTAAAATAGCTTCATGATTTCCATGAGTCTGTTATGAGAACTACTCATTAGTCAAAATTTTTCTTACGATGGGTAGATGTAACTACAATAAATTAACTTTATATTTCTTCCAACAACTTGCTATTGGACCAAATCAACGGAGTAGCAGTGTAATAGGTATTGTGGAAGGGCACACTAACTAGCTGTATACACTTAATGAATCATTTTCGCTCTTTTGGTCTGTTTCCATGTCAAAAAAGTGAAACAGCTGCACTCAATTTTTGCTAAGACCTGTGTTATGGGTTGAATTATGTCCTCCAAAAAGATATGTTGAAGTCCTACCCTCTGGAACCCGTGAATGTGACTTTACTTGCAAGTAGGCTCTTTGCAGATGTAATCTAGATGAAGTCATCAGGGCAGGTACAGACACACAGGGAGAATGCCTTGTGTGGACTGAGGGAAGCAGAGATTGGTATGATGCATCTACAAACTGAGAAACGCCAAGGATTGCCGGCCACATCAGAAGTTAAAAGAATGAAACAGATTCTCTACTAAAGCCTTAAGAGAGCATGGCCTTGCTGATACCTTGATCTTGGACTTGTAGCCTCCAGGACTGAGAGTAAACAAATTTATTTTGTTTTATTACACCTAATTTGTGGTGATTTGTTGTTGAAGCCCTAGGAAACTAATACAACTTGTTTTGATTCTACGATCCTCTGAAAAAAAATTTTTTTTTGAGATATAAAACTTAAGGAAATATGACTATTATCTTCTCACTAATTCTAGGAAGAAAATATGTAGCATATATTCTGAAACAGTAAGCAAAGTGTCAATACTAAGATACAAAGAAAATTATTTACCAGTTGATCCAAGTCAAATATGTTATGGAAAAATTCTTGATCCTCCCACGTTTAAGTGTTCTCATATCTTAATTTAAGGGACCCTGCAGCTGTATTTGACAATGAGGACCTCACTACTTTCTTCAATTCAATAAAAAGAGAGGACCTTTGTTTATATGATGCAACATTCTTATTCTCCGCCTACCTCTATGGCTCTGATCATCTTCAAGGTGTTCTACTCCAGTGTCCATTGCATTTCCCAGAATGTGTTGCTTCACTCAGTCATTCACTATGCTTCTTTCCATTTTCTCATTAGGTGATCTCATGCATTCTCTTCATTTTAATTATCACCAATGCCCTGATGATTTCTAAATTTTTATCTCAGGCTCTGATCTTTCCCCTAAATTATAGACTCACAGCCTAGTTACAAAGCATATGGTAATCCAGTTTCTGCTTTATCCTATAAAAATAAAACAAGTATGGAACAAAACGTTGTTGAAAGTATAATAGTCATATATTTATTGAGCACTCGCTATGTTCAAGGCACCATGCTGAGGACTGAGTATTCTGCAGGAAAATGCACAGACATAATACTTGCCCTCCCCTATTTTTAATATAGTTGCTTCTCTCCCCAAGTCACTCTTCTTTTTTGGTTTAAAATCTCAAGTTTACTTCACCCTTGAAGGAGAACCGAAAAAGGGAATAGTGGAAAACAAGTACAAATATTTTTCTTCTAAGGAAATAGTGTCTTATAAATTGTAGCACACATTTTCTTTAGAGCAGTTTTTTTTAATTAAATTTATTTTTTATAGCAAGCTTTTGCAATGAAAGAAAATGTAATTTCAAGAAACAGCTTCAAAAGAATTCTTCTAACCACCTAGCATAAGAAAAAATCGGTATTAAAAATTACAACATAGTATACATTAAGAACAACCAGTATAAATATATTTTTAGTTGCAAAATCACTGCAACAAAACTACATTACAGTTGTCACAAAATGTGGCATGTCTTGAAGAAGTGTAAAGTATTTTTGGAGCATAAAAATTGATGGGATAAATAGGGTAGAAGATTAAGTGACAGGTATAAGAAATAGAAACCCGTAAGAGCTGATTAATTATTACAGAATTATACTTCCAACTGATTGTCTTCTTAAGCATAAAGAGACTGAGTCTGCTGTTTATAAATACCATGATGCTTCTTTCATTAGTTACCTTCTTCTTTTTAAAAAAAAAAAAAAAAGGACACTGGGTTGATTAATCGTGAAGGTGAAGAAACAAATATTCTGCTAGGAGTTTTTAAATGCAGATCTAACTCATAATTAAAATAACAACTAAAAAAAAGTCTAGTGTCATTTATATTCAAGGGATACAATTCTTGCAGGTATTTTAAAGATGAAAATTTTTTTTCAATTTATGACGAAATGTAGGAATATATATATCCATCCGCAAAATTAAAGATAATTATTGGCAGTGTATGTTACTAGAAAGTAAGGGTAAACTTTACTTTTCCTATTAAGTAGCAAAACAAAATGGATTATAATGATCTTTTCCTCCTGAAGCTAAATTTTGCATATTTCATGTATTTTCCTATATGTAAGTTAAGGTTTTATCACGACCTTGCTCCAAAGTCTGCATAGTTTATTCACTATAATATTCACTTTCTCACAGGCACTACAAAGAAAATATCACAGAAATGTGTAATAATCTTCAATATGTCAACTTCAAATGGTGGGGGTACCTCTACATACCCTCATAACTTAAAATGGCCCATCACAGAGTAAATATTTTTAAAGGTATATGTAAATCATTTCTGAATCTATTAACCACCTGAGGTTAATGGAGACAGATGGTGACCTTTGTTTTTTTTTTTCCCAAGAATATTAAAATTCATTTAAAAGCCATAAAATAGGAATAATTCAAATGAAATTCTTTAGAATTTTAGGGTTCTCTCACCCTATCATATTTCTATCATTTTCTTTCCTACATGAGCATTTTGTGGTTTAATCCTTCTTGATGTAACCATCTGCACTGCTTCTTAGACAATTTCAATCCCTTCTTTCTGGACCGTTCCAAGCACTGCTAAACTCCCTCGACATGTTACTACACATTGTGTTCTTTCAGAAATTGATGCCCCAAGCTTTATACCAAGATGATGATGGGTTTTATTCCATTTTAATAGCCTTTTTGATAGTTATCCTTTGATATCTCCAGAATTATTCCCATTAGATCATGACTTATCAGTCTACTGGTATAATTTGGTTATCTCTAAATCTTTTCTTTTTAATACCCAAATTAAAATTAACTCAGCATTTTTCAATCAACTCAGACAATTTCTCCCCTGAATTACACTTCCTTAGGCCAGAAGAGCTGAAATGATGATTGAAATGTACTTCTAGTGAAGAGTTAGATTAGAATTGGACTGGTGTGAAATCCAAACACAGTACTCTTTTTAAGGTGAACTGATATCTTGAGGAAAACTCTGGTGCAGTAGTGGTTAAGTGCTACAGCTGTTAACCAAAAGGTCGGCCGTTCGAATCCACCAGGCACTCCTTGGAAACCCTATGGGGGCAGTTCTACTCTGTCCTATAGGGTCGCTATGAGTCAGGATTGACTCAACGGAAATGGGTTTGATTTTTTTTAATAGCCTGAAATAAAAAGTAAAGTCTTAATTTTGAAGATAATAAATTAAAAAAAAAAAGAATGTGCCAGTGTCCACTGTTTCATAGGCCACTCCAGAAATAACATTGTTCATTTTTTCTATCATTGAAATTTTAATAATATTATTATTATATCTCAACTATTCACAATAAAATTATCTTCTATTTTATGTCATAAAGTAATGGGAACTGATCAGCAATTGTTCTTCCTGTCTTTGCTCCCAAATCCATTTTCACAATTTATTTCAACAAATATTGTTGGACACCTACTGTGTGTCATCTGCTGAACATATAAAGATAAAGCAGAAATATTCATTCAAGAAGCAAATAAGTGTGAGCAGAAGAGAAAGTTCACAACAAAGAACTGTAATAGTATAATATCCTATGAAAGTATATAAAGGCAGCTAAGAAAGTAAATCATTTTCTTTAGAAAATGGGGAATCAGGAAAAGCTACTGATAAGAATTTTATTTAGATTCGTAATCTTCCAGAGACAACCAGTGAAGAGACATAGGGCAAAGCATTCAAACAGAGGGGTATGCAGATGACAAAGTGTATCACTTGTTAAACAAAACTGAGTAACCAAATGTGGCAACAATTAAGAAATCAAGCGTAGACATAGAGGAAGATGAATCTTGAAAAACAGGATTCTGAGAGGCTGTGAAGGACCTTCTAGGTTGTGCATAGTAGTTTGGACTTGATAGTGAAGGGTTTAGGTACAAGAGTCATAGACAGTAAGATCTGTGTGGGGAAAGATCATTCAAGCATGAGGTAAGGTGGATCGAAGGTGGAAAGGTTGTTGTTGTCAGTTGCTGTCAAGTTGGAGGGACCAGTTTGGACTATTATAGCAGTTCCAGATAGAAAATGCTGAAGGGGGAAAAAAAAAAGCAGTAGAAGAGTGGTTACGAAGGAGAGAAGCAGCTGAACAGACGGGGAAACAGTTTTGGAAACAAAAATTCGTAAAACTTGGTGACGTGTTTCAGGAAGATGTGAAGAAAGACAAATCAAGAATGACTCAAAGGTTACAAGTTTGAGAAACAGGTAACTGGACTAGGAAAAACAAAAGAATAATTTTTATGAGTATCTTAAGGAGGGGAACAATATCGTACTCATTTTTTGATCTGTTGCATAGGACAGGAACATCATAGGCATTCAAATAATTGTGAATGACTGAATAAGTTACATTCAGTCTTGCAGCCGGTCACTTATTGTTGTTAGGTGCTGTCCAGTCAGTTCTGACTCATAGTGACCCTATGCACAACAGAACAAAATACTGCCCAGTCCTGCACCATCCTCACAGCTTTTGCATGTTTGAGCCCACTGTTGGCAGCTACTGTATTAACCCATCTCCTTAAGGGTCTTCCTCTTTTTTGCGGACCCTCTACAGCAGAATTGCCTAGTGCAATAATACATGATTTGATTTCTTGGCTGCTGCTTCCATGGGCGTTGACTGTGGATCTAAGTACAATCTCCATATTTTCACTCACAAATTGGTGCTTGTAGAGAAGCAAAGTAGAAAAGTCCTTTAAGCATAATCAAATATTTGACAGATACATTTGCACATAACAAAGTTATGGTCTACGTATAAGAATGCCTTGATCTTCACATATAAAGACACCATTGTTGTTAGGTGAACTTCAATGTAAACCATGGACTTTAGTTAATAATATTGTATCAATTTTGGTTCAATAACTGTAAGAAATGTTGTTAGGTGCCATCGACTTGGTCCCAATTCATAGAGACCCTATGTACAACAGAACAAAACACTGCTCGGTCCTGTGCCATCCTCACAATTGTTGCTATGTTTAAGCCCATTGTTGCAGCCAGTGTGTCAATCCGTCTTTTTTGCTGAACCTCTACTTTACCAAGCATGGTGCTCTTCTCCAGGGACTGGTCCCTTCTACCAGTTTGTGCTTACTGAGTTACTTTTTCTTGAATGGTACTAGATCTGCACAGAATATTTCCATAGTCTCACTCCCACTTAGCACTTCCTGCATAATACACAACTGTTAATTAAGAAAAATCATGGTGACAATCATTGGTAATTAAAAAAAAAAAGTATACACCTCACTGGACCATATACTAATTTCACTATTGACAATCCTTTCTGATTACTGACAGTAAATTTATCCCATTTGCCGTAGAATTTCTAACTTACTTTTAGAATGTTAAACTTTACATATGAATAGGCTTATTTGATAAGAGGGGAAAATATTATTCTGCATTAATGTTCTCATATGTGGTAATGTGATACCAAAAAAGTCTATTACATATAGCCCAATACTGACAACCTAAGAGGCACAAACTATTTTGTGTCTGTCCCTCGACGGTCTCATTCAATTGGCTGCATGACTCAGTTCAAAAGGTGATTAATTGGCCCCTATAAAATTTTTTTTCTTATTTTATAGTGTGGAATTACTAACCTATCTATGATACATGCAAAGACATTGAGAAATTTTAAATTTAAACTTAATCGCCTTGTCTAAGTATTAAAAATAGAGGCATGATGGAAAGAGTGATTGACATTCAAACCTTCCCTGAATTAGAACAATTTCCCACTGGCTCTAACCCAATGATACGCTCTGTACTCAAGACTTGTCTATCAGCATTTAACACCTCAGGAGGTGGAATACAGACACTGCGTCCTCTCCTTACTACTTAGAATGGCTGTACTAGGATTAGTCATTCATGAGAAGGTATCAGTAACCCCAGGGAGTCTCAATATAATGACTCCTCATCTTATCCTAAAATCCAATCATCTTAGCTTGGAGTGATTAAAATGTTTATTACCACTTTGAAATCCAGTACGTTATTTTGTTCCACTTTTTTTCACTAGTGTGTTACATTTTTAGAGTAGTTTTTTCTACAACCTGAACAAAAAATATTAGTATATTTCTGTAACTAAACAGAGATCTTTCTTAGATGGAAACCTCTTTCTCTTTTTATGGATGAGTGAATATTTGTAAGCCAAGTTTCATCCCAATAGAATAATTCTTGGTCAATTCAGAGTTTTTTTTCCCTGTATGTATTTATAAACATGTAACAACATACCTTTTCATAGAATTTTTGTGATTGATACTTCCACATTTCAACATAGAAATACCAGTTTCACAGCCTGAGAATCAGTGGGGAAATTTAACTTCCTATATTCGTTTTCACGTTTGAAAGCCTACCCTTTAAAAGATCTAATTATAAAAGCACCAACTCCTGTCAAGCAGTAATTCAATCTGACATAGTTAAAGTACTTTATATATTTTCTACAACTGTGTCAGTTTCCTAGAAGGAAGTATGGAGACTATCTGCCTTTCCCACAGAGTTTTAAATGGTTATTTTCTCACACAAAAAAAGTGGTTGTCAATCATTAATGACTTTTGAAAACAAAGCAATGATGTTTTGCATATAACTGGCACTCAAAAATGCCTGTTTAAATTCATCAGTAAAGGTTTGTGAGAGGATTGGAATGTATTTAGAAAGGGAAACAGGATTAAGAAAATTTAGAAATAACATTTAGTCTAATGTAAATTGAGCCAGTTGACTGTATTGGAAATAGTATTAGAATAATAGTCAAACTAGGTTTTTACCTAGTTCTGCCACAAACTAGTTCTGTGATATTATAAAAGTCACATATTTAAAATAAATTTAAGAGTGAAGCAGACAGTATTACAATGTTGAAGAATGAACACAGGAGTCTAGGAAATGAGGTATCTTGGTTAGTGATCCAGCATTTGTATTAACCATCCTGGGCTTGTTACCTTATTATAAAGTGAGAGAGTTGAATTAACTGACCTTCAAGTTCCTTTTCATCTGTAGAACATCATAATTTCATGAAGGGGCCCACAAGTAAAGGTATGATCAAAATTGCTAAGGGCGAGCCCTGAAAACCTCCTAAGTTTGTTTTTATTAGGAATTTGCTGTTGGGGAAAAAAAAAAATTGCTGTTGAAGTCAAATATATTTAAGCTAAAGGGAGCGCAAATGTCAAGATGCATAGCATACCTGTTTGTTGAATAAATGAATGAGGACACACATATATAATGACTATGATAATTTGTATACTTTTTTACAATTTACAAATTATTTTCCCAAAAAGTATGCATTTTCTCATTTTAGCCTTAAAAAGAATCCTTTGAAAAACCAAGATCATATATCATCACCATTTTGCCTGTGAGGAGACTGCAATGTAAAGTCAATCTCCCATCATTGAAGGGAAGAGTAACACCTTCATCTTTCAAGTCCTAGTGGAGACTCTGGCACATGGTAATTAGACATCTAGTTAGAGGCTGAGATAATACCGAACCACGTTATTCTGATTCTTATTCTTGCCCTTTCCTGCTATACTGTACAGATACTTTAGTGACAAAGGATTGCTTTGAAATATACTCACACTTTTCTTCTCTTTCTCTAACCAAGTTAAATCCACTGAAACCATTTCACCACCTCATTTCACAAACACAGTAAAAAATCGCCTAATGGATAGTTTTTTAATAAAATAGCATTAAGTAGAATTTATTGAATGTTTATAATGTGTTCTATGTACTTTGTGAACCATCTCATTTAATCTTCTGGATAACTCTCAGATAATTATTATTACCATACCTATTTTCTATACAAGGAGAGTGAGGCTTGGGAGTGTAAGTAATTTATTCAGGATCACTTAATATGTAAAAGACGGAGCCATGTTTCACAGACAAGCATATCGAGTGTACCCCTGCTCTTAACCATACCTTCCTCAGTCAGTGCCTTTTTCTCTACCTCCTTTTTTCTTGCTCCTTTAGATTTCATAGTGTCCCTATCCAATAGCCGTCTGTGTTTTTCACCACTTAAACCGCTTAACCCAGACACCCAGTGCCGTCGAGTCGAAATAATTCACCCTCTGGTTATGTGTCTCAAACATACAAATGCACACATTTTATAACTCTTTTTTCCGTACCAAATACTCTTTTCTAACCAAGATTGCTACATTCTTCTTGTTTTAAATTTCACCTCATTCAAAAATAATACAATAGCTGGTAAGTTCAATGCTGTATCTGACCAACAGCAGAGAAGCTGACAATCTTAAGTTTTAAGTGAAATTAGATTTAAATACCAGACCCACCAACTTATTTAGCTCTTGAAAGTGTTTAAATCTCCCTGAAACTTACCAAAAGTCTTTATTCTATTTTATATAAATCCATTTTATATCAATATTCAAGAAATCATTTTCCAATTTTAGACGTTTAAAAACATGGCAATTTCATCAGTAGTGATTTTTTGTTTTCCTTTGAACCTTTATAACATTTTACTATTTTAACTGTTTTACTATTTTATATGTATCAGATGTTAAGTTACTTTTTTGTTTGTTTGTTTTTTGGACACAACTGAAAACTACCAGATTAAAAAGGAATTCTAAACATTCAAGATAATTTAATATTCAACATAATCATTGGAACACAACAGATTTTATAAGTTGTCTGTCATATTATCATTTTCTTGAAAATTGTTTATTGGTTACACATTATATCTAATGAAAAAAATTATTTTCTCCCTGTATTAATGGGCCAATGATGATTTTTAGAGCACTATAGGGATCAATCAAATCTTATTTTCCAAAATGTTAACTGTTTCAATATTTAATTTTCTTTTTTAAAAAAAAGTTAACCAAAAGGGACAAAAATTCATGAAACAGATTTCTTTCTTTATAATATTTAACTCACTAAAGAAATGCTTTTTAAAATCTATATAACAGTGGCTGGCATTTTTTAGCTAATAAACATATTGATATTCTCATTACTGCATGCAGCATAATATTATTTACAGATGTAGCATAAAATAATGTTGTGAACACTTCAAAGTTTTCTTCCAAAAAGAGACCATTTTCCAGTTTCTACATGAATGCCTCTTTAAAAAGTATGGTTTCAGGGGATTAGGCACTTGGAATACACAGACAAAATTAAATGAAGTTATGTTCCTATAGAAATCATAAACTCCCTTTTTGGCACATTTGTCCCGATGATGTAATATCTACTAGATACATATAACTGCCATTTTTTCAATATAACCACAACTTCAGGGCACTGTGACTGATATTTATTAGCTGGGTTCCAAAAACATGCTCATATATCTTGAGTTCTAACAGTGTGCCAAATCTATTGCTGTCAAGTTGATTCCAACTCATAACGACCCTACAGAACAGAGCAGAACTGCCCCGTAGGGTTTCCAAGGAGCAGCTGGTGGATTTGAACTGCTGACCTTTTGGTTAGCAGCAGAGCTCTTAACCACGGTACCGCCCTGGCTCCTATCAGTGTGCTTGGCAACTTAAAAAGCTTTCTGGTCTCCTGGGTCACTTCTTTCTAAAGACAATCATTGAGAGGTAAATCTTTTGCAGCTATTCATCACGGATTAATGATGTTAATGTTTTAAAAGAGGACTACCTCAAATTTGAGAACAATGTATTGATTTGTATATTTGCATTTTAAACATTATACACATGTTCAAATGATCAATGCTTTCCATAATCTAGTTTTACCATATATATTCAATTTTTTTCTCTCTCTTTCCAATCCTACAAGGCACCAATCTTCTTACAGTTTTTGATATATCTTGTGCTTATTCCTGTTTCTGATATATTCCCTATGTCCTTCTTCAGGAATAGAACACCAGCTTTCTTTTGCTCTACTTATTAAAACTGCGTGCTTTTAAGGTAAGGCAAACTGAACTTCTCGAAGTCTTCAGACGACTGTAGCTCATTCTGATCCTGATATCCTCTGAAATTCAATTGCACATGCAGTCTTCAATATCACACAAGTTCGTAAGTTGTTTTCTAACAGTTTTAGGTCTGTTTGTTATACTTCTACAAGTAGAGTGTAAATTTCTTGTGAATAGGAGCCTAGTATACTATCTCATTATCCATTGTTACCCAGTCCAAACCAAGATATAGCCTACTACAAGCACTTATACTGTCCTAAAGAGGTTATTTTTTTACAAATCTTAAAAAAAAAAAAAAATTGCCATTAAGTCGATTCCAACTTATAGAGGCCCTGTAGAACAGAGTAGAACTGCCCCATAGAATTTCCAAGGAATGCCTGGTGGATTTGAACCGCCAAGCTCTTGATTAGCACCCATAGCTCTTAACCGCTATGCCATGAGTGTTTCCAACAACACATCTAGCAAAGGAATAGTACCAGCCCTTCTGTGCTTTATCCAGACATGGTCCAGAAACAGCAACTCTAGTGTGGGACAATACCTGCCTTATTTGGGTGACCGATTTTCCACTTATTCCAACTATGTGGTTCAAGTGAGCACTGCCTCTCATAGCACAAAGTACTCCTGGCCATATGGTTTTATAAGTAATGGGACCTGGGCCAATCACAGATATGCCCTGAGTTTTTTATAACTTGAATTAAGGAAAGGAGAGCACCTTATTGTCTGATAGGAAAGGTTAGAAGATACTGGGCTGGAAGATATTTCAGCTATTTCCATTTCATAGGGAAAAGTTAATCTGAGAGAATGAAATTAACACATGGTAAGAAGCACCACAGGAAGACGAGAAAACAAGGAAAGTGGTTCCTGGCATTGATCTAGTTTCTGATCCAGTTTTCTTTGAGGTCTAGGTATGTCTTTGCCCTTCCAGCAACTAGGTAACTGGAAACTTTTGCAGATACACATCCAAAGATTAGTGATATGGGAGAAAGAATTATTGATTATTTTGGTATTTTACATTTTTAGTATTGACATTTTCTAAATTTAATTCAATAAACAAACATTTCTGTAAAAAGGAGCACTTAAAAATAAGTTATCCCTCAAAATATAAACTATGTTACTATTTATAAGTAAAAGAGTATAACAGATATCACTCTTTGTCTTTCTTTCTTTACACTTTATAAAGTATGGAAAGATAAGCAAACAATACCAAGGCCTAGACCAAGAGTAACTTCAACCTTCGTGTGAATCTCAGGTATGATCTGAATAATTCAAACAGGAGAAAGAATGAGGGCAGCTATTCTACTTTCAACCTGACATTTTGACTAGATACATATTTTACAAAGGAAAAACGGTTTAAGTTGAAATGGCACCTTCATCTGTAACACTTATGTTCTATTGGATTCAAAATGAATAGCTTATAAAACATTTTTAAATTTAAGAAAATTTCCAACCAACTTTAACAAGTATATTCTTATTTAAGGAAATAGGGACATTCTAGTCAATCTTCATTAACACAAAATTTTAAGAACAGGGCCCTTCACAGTCTTTAGGCTTTAGTCTTAAGCTATCCGTACCTGTCAACACAAAAAATAGAGCTATTAATCAATAATTATGCATATTTTAGGTACAGTCTTATATTTCCAAACTGCATATTAAATAAAATCCCACCATATATCAGATCAACATTACAGATATTTGTATAGGGCACAAGCTGTATTATTCCACCTCACATGCAAGCACCAAAGGATATTATCTAAACCTGGAAATCTGTACACGGGGTTAGTTCTGTCCTCTGGTTTAAAAAGGACTTTTAAATATGTACCTACATATATACTTAAGAGCTGAATACAGTGAGTTGAGTACTTATATTTGGTTAGACTTATTACAAAGAGGAAAACAGGCTAATATCTAACAGAGTTAGGATATGTAAATTTGAAATATTCTTCTTAAATAAGCAGACAATTTAAAATAAACTGGTCTTGGTTACATAGTGCTGCTATAACAGAAATACCACAAGTGGGTGTCCTTAACAAACAGGAGTTTATTCTCTCACAGTGTAGTAGGATAGAAGTCCAAATTTAAAGTTCTAGCTTCAAGGGAAGGCTTTCTCCCTCTGTCAGCTCTGGAGGAAGGTCCTTGTCATCAATCTTTCCCTGGACTAGTTGAATCTCAGCACAGGGACCTCTGGTCCAAAAGATGTGTGCTCCTGCCTATACTTTCTTGGTGGTATGCCATCCCCTCTCTGTTTGCTTCTCTCTTTTATATCTCAAAAGAGACTGGTTTAAGACACAACCTAATCTTGTATATTGAGCCCTGCCTCATTAATACAACTGCTGCTAATCCCTTCTCATTAACACTATAGAGATAGAATTTACAACACATAGGAAAATCACATCAGATGACAAAATGGTGACAATCACACAATACTGAGAATCGTGGCCTAGCCAAGTTGACAGATATTTGGGGGGACACAATTCAATCCATGACAAAGCTATATTCCAATTTCATATCATTTGCATATATTAAAAGGAGCCCTGGTGGTGCAGTGGTTAAGCACTTGGCTGCTAAATGAAAGACTGGCAGTTTGAACCCACCCAGCAGCTCTGTGGGAGAGTCCCTGCAACCTGCTCCCGTAAAGATTACAACCTAGAAAACCTTATGGGGCAGTTCTACTCTGTCACATGGGGGCACTCTCAGTCAAAACAGACTAGACAGCATCTAACAACAATAAGCACATATAATGCTATATAGGTTTGTACATGATAGTCCTAAAGATATATATGATTAATATAAAAGTACAATATTCTACTACAATTAAAAATTTGTTCGGAATAGTCTTACTAGTGTTATTACTATTGCTTGTTGTTGTCTTGCGCCATCAGGTCAATGCTGACTCATGGCAACCCCACGTCTTTCAGAGTAGAAATGCTCCATAGTGTTTTCTTGTTTACTACTATACCAGAAAAACCAAACCCAGTGCCGTCGAGTTACTACAACCAATAAATCAAATTCTGCAATACAAAAATTAAGTGTGAACCAGTCAAATGCAACAATTTTGCTTCCCAGAGCAGTCCTTTCTTGTCTGTGCCTACAAAAGAATTACCTAACTATCTAATGGAAAAAAGGCCAGACGGCTTTTAAAATCAGTCACTGCAGTGTAAATGAAATATGTAGGCACTGTTTTAAATGATGTATTCCTTTTCCAATGATTATTGTTGTTTTTTGTTATTTTTACTGTGGCAGAAATCAAAAGAGACTCCAAGTTCCACTTTGCATACCCGCATTCTTTTATTGGCAGTTTGTTAATGCTGATAACACTGCTTGAGTATGTTTAACTTTGTTTAATGTTACGATAATAGCTAATAGCAAATCTAGATATTTACCTAGTCATCCAACTGATTAATAGGGAAAATTAAAGGGTTTAACCCCTGTTGTTTATCATTTCCTCTGACTCAAATTAGAGACAATATCACTGTCACTTGAGACTCTCTACTATAACTGAGGAAAATAGCTTTAAGTCTATTTCTATTTAAAAAAAAATTAGAAAATCCATTTGTATGTCAAATACCTATATTTTATAATCACATAGAATTTATTAAACATTTATCATGTCAAATCCAACATATACCAATCAAATACATTCAAAATAAATTACTAACGTTATAATCAATCCATCACAAAACCAAAAAAAACTCATTGCCAGTGAGTCGATTCCAACTCACAGCAGCCCTGTAGGACAGAATAGAACTGCCCCACAGAGTTTCCAAGGAGTGCCTAGTGGATTTGAACTACTGACCTCTTGGCTAGCAGCTGAGATGGTTACGGTTGTGTGTCAATTTGGCTGGACCATGATCCTTGGTAGTTTGGCAGTTGTGATGTAGTTTGGCTTTTTAATGACATAATCACTTCCATAATGAGATCTGATGTAATGTGATCACCTCCCTAATGAGATCTGTTGTGAAGAGCCAATCAATTGAAAAGGAGCTTTCTTGGGGTATGGCCTGCATCCAGTATAGGTGGACTTTCTGGCAGGGCTTGCTGGCTTTTGCTCGCTCTGGATCCTGCAGCTGGATCCTGTTCATCTGACCTCTGGTTCTTGGGACTTGAGCTAGCAGTTTACCTGCCATGTTACCTGCCAATCTTGAGATGTGTTGGCCTACACAGCCTGTCACTCAGAGTCCTGCTATCTGGCCTTCTGATCTTGGATTTGCCAGCACCTGCTACACGAGTTAGGAGAAGCCTCAAGTCTGATTCACACACTTGGGACTTTCCAGCCTTGACTACCATGTGAGCCATTTCTTTTATATAAATATTTCTATGTATAGCACTGGTTTTGCTTCTTGAAAGAACCCAGTCTAAGACAAGTACATTATAAAAGGTATATCCATAGGAGTTTTTAAATCAACTTGTCTACTGAAGGGAAATGGGGAAAAAGGAAAGAGAAAAAGGGGAAGAGGAAGTTAAAATGTATTGGATGTAAAATATATAGACACAAAAACCCTTTGACTTAAATATTACTGTCTCCATTTTGTTGTTATTTGCCATTGAATTGGCTTCGACTCATGACAACCCTATGTACAACGGAACAAAACATTGCCAGGTCCTGTGCCATTTTCAAGAACATTGATATGCTCAGGTCAATTGCTGTGACCACTGTGTATTTTGAGTGACTTCCAACCTACGGGGTTCACCTTCCAGCACTATACCTGGATAACATTCTGTTATGATCTATAGGGTCTTCACTAGCTAACTTTCAGATGTAGATCACCAGGCCTGCCTTCCTAGTCTCTTAGTCTGGAAGTTCCACTGAATCCTGTCCAACATAGGTGAGCCTGCTGGTATTTGAAATACTGATGGTATAGCTTCCTGCAGCATAGCAACATGCAAGAAAACATACATAAATTGTACAGGATCTCCCAGCTAGTGACTCTGAATCCAGGTCTACTTGGCTGTAAAGTCTTTTTTCCTTTGCACTATTGCTTCCTAACTTCTTCTACTCTTTAGGAACAAGCAAGCAGAAAATAAATAAAAGTTAATACAAGTACCTAATTTGAGAAGAATCAGGCTCCAGAAAACAATTGCCTCCCTTAAGTAATTTTTAATGAAGGCAAATGCTGAGAAGTAGAAAGCATATAAATAGAGATTGAAGTGCTTTTCAAACTACCCAAAGGAATAGGCTCTTTGTGTGTTTTAGTTCTGAAGTGCCAGTACATGACTTTTTTTTTAAAATTATAACAAAGCAAATTATTAGAAAAAAAATGATCATATACTTAGATGTCACAGCAATGTGAAATTGGTATAAAAATCCCTAATTGCTTAGTTTCAATTTCTGTACTTATCACGTAGCAGAGCAGCACCAGTCTGTTGACCATACTCTGAATAATACTTTTTTTTTTACAGAACAGCTGGGAAAAAGGTACAAAGCTTAACACATATTAGCTTATATATTACAAAATAAATGTATGCATTTAGATTTTATTAACATAAAATTATTTTTCTGTGTCCCAAACAATTTGTTGCAAAATGTTGTTACTTCAGTAACTTGCTTTCTGTATTAGTTTTTATGAAGGAAAATAAAAGTCTGCTCAAGATTTAAAAAGCTGAAAACAGAAGAAAACATATGTAGTCTTACTGAACTTGGCGTATAGAAAAACACAGGCTAGTCAACGAAGATAGCATTCATTTTTATTCTAATATTACATATGTTTTTTATTATTAAGCACCAACATGGCTAATTACTTTTGAATACGGTAATTATTATTCTGTAGTTAAAATTATTTCATCTCCTTTCTGACAAGCTCCGGAGATCTGATTCATTCTTATAGAATATACTGATAATCACAGTAATGGGGAAATAAGATGACTAACGTGTTTATCCTTTCTGTCAAAGCTGGCACATAGAATCAGATTTTTACTCTTGCCATTTTCCAAAATCTGGCAGTAGTTCATAATAGATCCCTAAATGCATTCTGACAAAGTGAAAATTTGTTTTACATCATGAGATCTGGGCAATGATTCCAGAAAAATGTGCTGATTAAATACAGAAAACAAAACAATGCCATGAAATAGATTTTCCCATGGCACAGTAGCTTTCTGTAACGTGCTATATAATGAAACTGCTATTAAGTTTTTAATTTTATTTTTTGAATGTTACTAACCACAGAATGTACTTAAGAACAATGGACAGGATAATGAGGTCAGTATTTACTGATTACTCTAAGTAATCATCAACTTTTTTTTTTGCAATATGGGACTAAAACTGTCCTATTAATTGTGGCAAATGGATAAAACCTCAGCTTACTAATATTGGAGTTCTGTTTACTTAGCATTTGCTTTTAGAAGACAGCACAAAGAACATCTAATATGAGTTTATGGTAAGTTTTTAATTAACCAAATAATATTAAAATCTATGCAGAACTATTGTTTTGTGATAAACAAACCTTCATGACACCATAAGATTTAAGTATGTATTTTAATGTTCATATTAATCTTGAATAGAAAAAAGAGGTATCTTTGATACATATTTTACAATAGCTAATAATTTTTTTTTTAATAAAAGGCAATTATGATAGCAATATGTAAATAGCAAATTAAAATTCTTTAAAATTATACTTTGGTATTTAATGAAATTACTAACAAGGAATGAAATACAACAGACACTTTTAAAGTCATAAAATAAATGATATTTGATATAATATTATTTCAATTATTTTATTGATAAAATTATTTCCACTTAGTTGTCCCAAAGGGAGAATACAGTTAATTAGAGGTGGGTAATCAGAAATTAGTAAACAGCCCAATATGCCTCATAAAATACAAGAAACATATTTGTTAGAATATTCGCTTAGTAATTTAATGACACAAATATAGTGTTTGCAAAAAGGAGTTCAGTAAAGGATTGTTTACTTAAAACATGTTAATCTAGGAGACTTACAAGAGTAATAAGGTTTAAAGTAGCTAATTTCTTGGTTACAGAAATGACAATAACTGTGCCTGTCTCACATTGGTATTAACTTCATATTGTGTTAGCAGAGAAAATCCTTAATTGGTATTAGTATTACCGGAAGAGCCATCATGGTATATTATTAGTATCTCTCAGTTGTCAAAGAAATAACCTGTGTCATGGCCATAGCTTACTTTGAACCTCAAGGGGAACACGTGCTTTGGAAAACCATGCTCCATATTAATTTGAGAGTCATATAAATATACTTTCCAAGAATGATGGGGTTTTTGAGGGTTTTATCTGATCTACTTTTTGTCACAATTTCCTTGTTGAACTCATCTATGCTCATGACTCCAACATCCATAAGCCTATCTCCAGTCATGCCCTCTCCCAAGAGATGCAAGCTCTTATGTTCAGTTGCCTACTGGGTAGATATTTCTAATGGAACACGCCAAAGGCATCCTATGCTTGCCAAAAATCCTTTCCCAACACCTGGCCATGCTTCTTCTTAGAGACTCTATTTCAATTGGTAGCATCAACAGCTGCCAACACTTAGGCTAGAAATCTTGGCAATATTAATTCTTGCTTTGCCTTTATTGTCCACACCACCAACTTTCCTCTATCATTTTCCATCATGCTGGATTCATGGAGATGCAATCTGTGCATTCACACAGGGCTCCTTGCTCAGAAGTGTACCATGTTTCTCTGCTGCTCTGTATCACCATCTTGAAAATCTGAATAATTTTTTACCAGGGGCCCTGCATTTTCATTTTGCACTGAGCCCTGCAGATCATGTAGCCTCTCTGTCTCCCACGCACTTTGTAAAACTTAACTTTAAAAGCTAACTTTGTTATAGATCTCTAAACTATGTAAAATCTGTGTTATAACTCTCTAAACACACCATGAGATCTCTCACTTCCTTTTATTCTTTTGTTCCCTCTACTAGGAATATCCCACTTGCTGGTGAAATCCTCAAATTCTGTTGTCACCTCCTGTGGGATGTCTTCCTTGATATAATTGAGCTGGGTTAAGCACTTCAGAATAATACCATTTAAATAACTCTATTATTCCAATTACAAGACTGTATTATTGTTAAATGTTTATGTATCTCTTATATTCTATGAAAAAAATATATATATTCTATGAAAAAAAAAAAACACCAAACCCAGTGCCGTGGAGTCAATTCCGACTCGTAGCGACCCTATGGGACAGAGTAGAACTACCCCATAGAGTTTCCAAGGAGCGCCTGAAAGATTCAAACTGCCAACCCTTTGGTTAGCAGCCGTAGCAATTAACGACTACACCACCAGGGTAAGGGAGTAGAAACTGTTCCACAACTAACATAACCAGTGACACACAGAAAACATATACTCAATTTTTGTTGTATGAATGAATAACATGATGGAAAAAAAGTGTATTAAACAACTCTGCCTAGTTCAGAGCAACAAGCTGTTGGAGCTATTTTTAATCAAATAAAAACAAATTTGACTTCTATTATCAAATCTATATTCTACACAATTCTTGAATATATCCACTTCTCCCTAGCTCCTTCTTTACTCCCACCTAGTCCATCTCTTCCCTGAACTACTGTAATGGGCCCTCTTGCCTTCCTCCAATCTCTTCCCTGTAACACAGCCAGAGGGATCTTTAAAAATACGTATCAGACTGTGTATCCACAACAATCATTATTTGACTACATCCTTCAGATTTCAAATATTACTTTCTCAAAGATATTTAGAAAAATCACACACAGACAAACACACACCTCTTAATGTCTATCATTTTACTTTTCCCTTTTAGAACTTAGCTGACTTTGTAATTTATAATGTTTGGTGAGCTAAATTAACAAAGTGTGTCCCTCACTACGTTGAAAACTTTGCATCAGGGACCATGTCTACTTTGCTGCCCATTGTATCAACAGCATGCCTGACAGATAGGAGGCCCCAAAGAGAACAGGTTGAATAAATGACGGAAAGCAGTATATTGTAAGCACAAGGCCTGACAACTTCAAAGGACTCTGAAATGTACATACCCTGATGTGCAAATATTAATCCCATGCTCCTCTACCCTCTTAAGTATAATAGTTTGTATTAGGTTTGCCCAATTCATGGTGCTTCAAATTGCATTTCATGAAACTCCGAGTACTATAGATATCTCTAATGATTCCTGAGAAGCACTCCATAATGTGTTTGTTTAGTTTGTATATCTAAGCTGTTCCCTGAAGAGCCTGTTGAGCATCTGAAAGCTTTAAGGAAACAATTCAGAAGGCCCTACAATTTTATGAAGTACAAAGACCACTTTTCCTCACATGCACATTAACACAAATTAGTAAGTTTTGCAACTGTGTAATGAGGAACCATAAAAATCTTTTCCTATTGGGTTTTAAATATCATTTTAAGTATATCCCTTGAAGACTGCCACATGTGCATACAATAACTCTCAAAGAATGACTTCTTTATGAAACAAAACCTAAAGAAGTTACCATCTCAGAAGCCTATATTCAATTATAGAGACTCTATTTAACTATTTTTTTCTGCTTCAGAATGGCATTTGGAACATCAGTCTGTATGTGTTCTAACTCCTAAGCCTCAGTTTCCTCATCTGTATAATGGTATAGTAATGGTACCAGAATCATAGAACAGTTGTAAAGATTAAATGGGATGATCTCTGTAAAACACTTAGTACAGTGTCTATCCACTTGTGAGTATCCAATAAATCTTAGCGAATAATAAAAACCACTCATAACTATACTAAAAAACAAAAACAAAAAAAAACCCAAACCCATTTCCATCGTGTCGATTCTGACTCGTAGTGATCCTATAGAACAGAGCAGAACTACCCCAGGGGGTTTCCAAAGAGCAGATGGTGGATTTGAACTGTCAACCTTTTGGTGAGCAGCTGATCTTTTAACCACTGTACCAGTGAGGTTCCAGATAACTATACTACCGTCTAGAAATCACAGAGATATGAATAAAAATGACAAAGCACTACGGAGGCCTAACTGGAAGGCAAAAACCAAAGCTGAAAAGGTTCCCCGTGTTTGTCTGTCAGGCAGTTTGACTGGCTCTCGTTAGCTCCTCTCTGGCACTTGTTTTCCTCCCTATACTTCTGCCACTTTGACAGCTATGCAAAAAGACACCTCCAATGTATAAGAGAAGGCAACAGAAAGCATTACAATTAATTTGACTGAGAACTAGGCACAGAAGATAAACGTGCATTACACCCTCAGGACCACAAACACTTTACATTTATCTCTACTTACCCAAGTGCCAATTAACAAACCAACTGGCTTGGCTATAAGTCTTATAATAAAAACTAATCATTTCTAACTAAAATTGCCATATTCCCATAATTTAAATCTATCTTCTATGGTGACTTTTAAATGAAAAGAAAACGTGCTTTTAAAAGCAACATTCCCTTCTTGAATATTTCCACTTTATTGCTTTTGAATCGCCCAAGTTCAAAGGAGACAATTAAATGCTGTGTCTTTTTTTGTTCGGTGGTGAGATGCAGGTAATTTGCTGCTTCATGCATCTGTTTCCTCATCAGCACAGTGAGGACTAGGCTAATTAGGCGATAAAAACAATATGGTCATATGGATAGGCCAGATTGCTTGTCACTCAGTTATTCAATATGTGGGTTCTGCTTTCAGAACAGGAAACAGAAAATGATTCTCTAGTGTCTCTCTTGCAATGCATGAAAATAAAGAACAAGAAAGTGTTCAGATGTTTACCTACTTATTTTTAGCATGCATCCTAGGAATAATCTTACTGGGCTGTATCATTTACTTTGTCTTTACAAGAGTTTTTTTTTTTTTTTTTTAATTAGAAAGCATCAGCCAAAGCCACTAATTTCAACAGAACATGCAGAAACCTAACCAACTCATTTAAGTTCTGCTCAATTCATTCAAATTTGTTACTCTGAAATATTGAATGGGCCAGAAAAATTGAGTCCAACAACATGCAAATTTGCCTTATTTTCAGAAAATCTAACTTAACTAAATAGAATAAGCAGAGAAAATTTAACATCTGAAAATATAAGCTCACACCAGAGTTGTTTTCTGGTGCCAGTCTGTTCTCATTCGTTCACACCAGAGAGAATTCAGAAGTGTGATGGCGATTCATAGGCTGGGATGGAAAGGTGAGCTACTACAATTAGATTCTCTCCCTTGACTATTTGAACTAGAAGATATCAAAGAGTGGAAAAAGAGGTTGAAAGCAAGCATTAATAGTTGCACAAAGCAAGCACAAGCAAAAACTCTGAATAAATATAAAATATGGTGGCACAGTGGTTAAGACCTAGGCTACTAACCAAAAGGTCAGCAGCTTGAATCTACCAGCCACTCCTTGGAAACCCTACGGGGGCAGTTTTACTCTGTCCTACAGGGTCACTATGGCTCAGAGCCGACTCTACAGCACATAACAACATGAGTGAGCAAGGGTAGCTAGATGGTAGAGCTAGAAGTAGGGAATAGATGCACAGACAAAAGCAGAGACATCAGGAGAAAGAGTGTGTGCAAGACAGAATAAGCAAAGGGACGGACTGGTTCCTATTCCAGACAGTCCCCAATTCTTATTCCCCTGAAGGCTCCAGATTCCTAGTGCTCTGAAGCCTATTTCGATGGAACTTGACTGTTCTGCATGTCCTATGCTTTGATTTTTGTCAAGGTTGCTCTCTCCCTTATTAATAATGTCATATCCTGAATGACACCAAGACCTCCAACTGGCTAGGGTCATAAATTTTGCAAAAGATAAGTAAAAACTAGCTGACTTACTCTCATCTTTGGAGCCCTGGAGGCACAGTGCTTAAGAGCTCATCTGCTAACGAAAAGGTTGGCAGTTCGAATTTACCAGCTGCTCCTTGGAAACCATAGGGAGCAGTTTTTTTTTTTTTTTTTTTTTTTTAACTTTTATTAAGCTTCAAGTGAACGTTTACAAATCCAATCAGTCTGTCACATATAAGTTTACATACATCTTTCTTCGTACTCCCACTTGCTCTTCCCCTATTGAGTCAGCCCTTTCAGTCTCTCCTTTCGTGACAATTTTGCCAGCTTCCCTCTCTCTATCCTCCCGTCCCCTCTCCAGACAAGAGTTGCCAACACACTCTCAAGTGTCCACCTGATATAATTAGCTCACTCTTCATCGGCATCTCTCTCCCACCCGCTGACCAGTCCCTTTCATGTCTGATGAGTTGTCTTCGGGGATGGTTCCTGTCCTGTGCCGACAGAAGGTCTGGGGAGCATGGCCGCCGGGATTCCTCTAGTCTCAGTCAGACCATTAACTATGGTCTTTTTATGAGAATTTGGGGTCTGCATCCCACTGATCCCCTGTTCCCTCAGGAGTTCTCTGTTGTGCTCCCTGTCAGGGCAGTCATCAATTGTGGCCGGGCACCAACTAGTTCTTCTGGTCTCAGGATGATGTAGGTCTCTGGTTCATGTGGCCCTTTCTGTCTCTTGGGCTCCTAGTTGTCCTGTGATCTCGGTGCTCTTGATTTTCCTTTGCTCCAGGTGGGTTGAGACCAATTGATGCATCTTTGATGGCCGCTTGTTAGCATTTAAGACCCCAGACACCACATTTCAAAGCGGGATGCAGAATGTTTTCATAATAGAATTATTTTGCCAATTGACTTAGAAGTCACCTCAAACCATGTTCCCCAGACGCCCGCCCCTGCTCCGCTGACCTTTGAAGCATTCATTTTATCCCGGAAACTTCTTTGCTTTTGGTCCAGTCCGACTGAGCTGACCTGTGTATTGAGTGTTGTCTTTCCCTTCACCTAAAGCAGTTCTTATCTACTGATTAATCAATAAAAAACCCTCTCCCTCCCTCCCTCCCTCCCCCCTTTGTAACCACAAAAGTATGTGTTTTTCTCAGTTTTTCCTATTTCTCAAGATCTTATAATAGTGGTCTTATACAATATTTGTCCTTTTGCCTCTGACTCATTTCGCTCAGCATAATGCCTTCCAGGTTCCTCCATGTTATGAAATGTTTCACAGATTCGTCACTGTTCTTTATCGATGCGTAGTATTCCATTGTGCGACTATACCACAATTTATTTACCCATTCACCCATTGATGGACACCTTGCTTGCTTCCAGCTTTTTGCTATTGTAAACAGAGCTGCAATAAACGTGGGTGTGCATATATCTGTTTGTGTGAAGGCTCTTGTATCTCTAGGGTATATTCCGAGGAGTGGGATTTCTGGATTGTATGGTAGTTCTATTTCTAACTGTTTAAGATAACGCCAGATAGATTTCCAAAGTGGTTGTACCATTTGACATTCCCACCAGCAGTGTATAAGAGTTCCAACCTCTCCGCAGCCTCTCCAACATTTATTATTTTGTGTTTTTTGGATTAATGCCAGCCTTGTTGGTGTGAGATGGAATTTCATCGTAGTTTTAATTTGCATTTCTCTAATGGCTAATGATCGAGAGCATTTTCTCATGTATCTGTTGGCTGCCTGAATATCTTCTTTAGTGAAATATGTGTTCATATCCTTTGCCCACTTCTTGATTGGGTTGTTTGTCTTTTGGGGGTTGAGTTTTGACAAAATCATGTAGATTTTAGAGATCATGTGCTGGTCTGAGATGTCATAGCTGAAAATTCTTTCCCAATCTGTAGGTAGTCTTTTTACTCTTTTGGTGAAGTCTTTAGATGAGCATAGGTGTTTGATTTTTAGGAGCTCCCAGTTATTTGGTTTCTCTTCGTCATTTTTGGGAATGTTTTGTATTCTGTTTATGCCTTGTATTAGGGCTCCTAAGGTTGTCCCTGTTTTTTCTTCCATGATCTTTATCGTTTTAGTCTTTATGTTTAGGTCTTTGATCCACTTGGAGTTAGTTTTTGTGCTTGGTGTGAGGTATGGGTCCTGTTTCATTCTTTTGCAAATGGATATCCAGTTATGCCAGCACCATTTGTTAAAAAGACTATCTTTTCCCCACTTAACTGACACTGGTCCTTTGTCAAATATCAGCTGCGCATACGTGGATGGATTTATATCTGGGTTTTCAATTCTGTTCCATTGGTCTATGTGCCTGTTGTTGTACCAGTACCAGGCTGTTTTGACTACTGTGGCTGTATAATAGGTTCTGAAATCAGGTAGAGTGAGGCCTCCCACTTTCTTCTTCTTTTTCAGTAATGCTTTGCTTATCCGGGGCTTCTTTCCCTTCCAAATGAAATTGGTGATTTGTTTCTCTATCCCCTTAAAATATGACATTGGAATTTGGATCGGAAGTGCATTATATGTATAGATGGCTTTTGGTAGAATAGACATTTTTACTATGTTAAGTCTTCCTATCCAAGAGCAAGGTATGTTTTTCCACTTAAGTATGTCCTTTTGAATTTCTTGTAGTAGAGCTTTGTAGTTTTCTTTATATAGGTCTTTTACAGCCTTGGAAAGATTTATTCCTAAGTATTTTATCTTCTTGGGGGCTACTGTGAATGGTATTGATTTGGTTATTTCCTCTTTGGTGTTCTTTTGGTTGATGTAGAGGAACCCAAGTGATTTTTGTATGTTTATTTTATAACCTGAGACTCTGCCAAACTCTTCTATTAGTTTCAGTAGTTTTCTGGAGGATTCCTTAGGGTTTTCTGTGTATAAGATCATGTCATCTGCAAATAGTGATAACTTTACTTCCTCCTTGCCAATCCGGATACCCTTTATTTCTTTGTCTAGCCTAATTGCCCTGGCTAGGACTTCAAGCACGATGTTGAATAAGAGCGGTGATAAAGGGCATCCTTGTCTGGTTCCCGTTCTCAAGGGAAATGCTTTCAGGTTCTCTCCATTTAGAGTGATGTTGGCTGTTGGCTTTGCATAGATGCCCTTTATTATGTTGAGGAATTTTCCTTCAATTCCTATTTTGGTAAGAGTTTTTATCATAAATGGGTGTTGGACTTTGTCAAATGCCTTTTCTGCATCAATTGATAAGATCATGTGGTTTTTGTCTTTTGTTTTATTTATGTGATGGATTACATTAATGGTTTTTCTGATATTAACCCAGCCTTGCATACCTGGTATAAATCCCACTTGATAAGGGTGAATTAGTTTTTTGATGTGTTGTTGGATTCTATTGGCTAGAATTTTGTTGAGGATTTTTGCATCTATGTTCATGAGGGATATAGGTCTATAATTTTCTTTTTTTGTAATGTCTTTACCTGGTTTTGGTATCAGGGAGATGGTGGCTTCATAGAATGAGTTGGGTAGTATTCCGTCATTTTCTATGCTTCGAAATACCTTTAGTAGTAGTGGTGTTAACTCTTCTCTGAAAGTTTGGTAGAACTCTGCAGTGAAGCCATCCGGGCCAGGGCTTTTTTTTGTTGGAAGTTTTTTGATTACCATTTCAATCTCTTTTTTTGTTATGGGTCTATTTAGTTGTTCTACTTCTGAATGTGTTAGTTTAGGTAGGTAGTGTTTTTCAAAGAATTCATCCATTTCTTCTAGGTTTTCAAATTTGTTAGAGTACAATTTTTCGTAGTAATCTGAAATGATTCTTTTAATTTCATTTGGTTCTGTTGTGATGTGGTCCTTCTCGTTTCTTATTCGGGTTATTTGTTTCCTTTCCTGTATTTCTTTAGTCAGTCTAGCCAATGGTTTATCAATTTTGTTAATTTTTTCAAAGAACCAGCTTTTGGCTTTGTTAATTCTTTCAATTGTTTTTCTGTTCTCTAATTCATTTAGTTCAGCTCCAATTTTTATTATTTGTTTTCTTCTGGTGCCTGATGGGTTCTTTTGTTGCTCACTTTCTATTTGTTCAAGTTGTCGGGACAGTTCTCTGATTTTGGCTCTTTCTTCTTTTTGTATGTGTGCATTTATCGATATAAATTGGCCTCTAAGCACTGCTTTTGCTGTGTCCAGAGGTTTTGATAGGAAGTATTTTCATTCTCGTTGCAGTCTATGAATTTCCTTATTCCCTCCTTGATGTCTTCTATAACCCAGTCTTTTTTCAGGAGGGTATTGTTCAGTTTCCAAGTATTTCATTTATTTTCCCTAGTTTTTCTATTATTGATTTCTAGTTTTATTGCCTTGTGGTCTGAGAAGATGCTTTGTAATATTTCAATGTTTTGGACTCTGCAAAGGTTTGTTTTATGACCTAATATGTGGTCTATTCTAGAGAATGTTCCATGTGCGCTAGAAAAAAAAGTATACTTTGCAGCAGTTGGGTGGAGAGTTCTGTATAAGTCAATGAGGTCAAGTTGGTTGATTGTTGTAAGTAGGTCTTCCGTGTCTCTATTGAGCTTCTTACTGGATGTCCTGTCCTTCTCCGAAAGTGGTGTGTTGAAGTCTCCTACTATAATTGTGGAGGTGTCTATCTTACTTTTCAATTCTGTTAAAATTTGATTTATGTATCTGGCAGCCCTGTCATTGGGTGCATAAATATTTAATATGGTTATGTCTTCCTGATCAATTGTCCCTTTTATCATTATGTAGTGTCCTTCTTTATCCTTTGTGGTGGATTTAAGTCTAAAGTCTATTTTGTCAGAAATTAATATTGCTACTCCTCTTCTTTTTTGCTTATTGTTTGCTTGATATATTTTTTTCCATCCTTTGAGTTTTAGTTTGTTTGTGTCTCTAAGTCTAAGGTGTATCTCTTGTAGGCAGCATATAGATGGATCGTGTTTCTTTATCCAGTCCGTGACTCTCTGTCTCTTTATTGGTGCATTTAGTCCATTTACATTCAGGGTAATTATAGATAAATAAGTTTTTAGTGCTGTCATTTTGATGCCTTTTCATGTGTGTTGTTGGCAATTTCATTTTTCCACATACTTTTTTGTGCTGAGATGTTTTTCTTAGTAAATTGTGAGATCCTCATTTTCATAGTGTTTGACTTTATGTTAGTTGAGTCGTTACGTTTTTCTTGGCTTTTATCTTGAGTTATGGAGTTGTTATACCTTTTTGTGGTTACCTTATTATTTACCCCTATTTTTCTAAGTAAAAACCTAACTTGTATTGTTCTATATCGCCTTGTATCACTCTCCATCTGGCAGTTCAATGCCTCCTGTATTTAGTCCCTCTTTTTGATTATTGTGATCTTTTACCTATTGACTTCCATGATTCCCTGTTACGTGTATTATTTTATTTATTTATTTATTTTTAATTAATCTTAATTTGTTTGTTTTTGTGATTTCCCTATTTGAGTTGATATCAGGACATTCTGTTTTGTGACCTTGTATTGTGCTGGTATCTGATGTTATTGGTTTTCTGACCAAACAATATCCTTTAGTATTTCTTGTAGCTTTGGTTTGGTTTTTGCAAATTCTCTAAACTTGTGTTTACCTGTAAATATCTTAATTTCGCCTTCATATTTCAGAGAGAGTTATGCTGGATATATGATCCTTGGCTGGCAGTTTTTCTCCTTCAGTGCTCTGTATATGTCGTCCCATTCCCTTCTTGCCTGTATGGTTTCTGCTGAGTAGTCTGAACTCATTCTTATTGATTCTCCCTTGAAGGAAACCTTTCTTTTCTCCCTGGCTGCTTTTAAAATTTTCTCTTTATCTTTGGTTTTGGTGAGTTTGATGATAATATGTCTTGGTGTTTTTCTTTTTGGATCAATCTTAAATGGGGTTCAATGAGCATCTAGTATAGATATCCTTTCGTCTTTCATGATGTCAGGGAAGTTTTCTGTCAGGAGTTCTTCAACTATTTTCTCTGTGTTTTCTGTCCCCCCTCCCTGTTCTGGGACTCCAATCACCCGCAAGTTATCCTTCTTGATAGAGTCCCACATGATTCTTAGGGTTTCTTCATTTTTTTTCATTCTTTTATCTGATTTTTTTTCAGCTATGTTGGTGTTGATTCCCTGGTCCTCCAGATGTCCCAGTCTGCATTGTAATTGCTCGAGTCTGCTCCTCTGACTTCCTATTGCGTTGTCTAATTCTGTAATTTTATTGTTAATCTTTTGGATTTCTACATGCTGTCTCTCTGTGGATTCTTGCAACTTATTAATTTTTCCACTATGTTCTTGAATAATCTTTTTGAGTTCTTCAACAGTTTTATCAGTGTGTTCCTTGGCTTTTTCTGCAGTTTGCCTTATTTCCTTTGTGATGTCTTGAAGCATTCTGTAAATTAGTTTTTTATATTCTGTATCTGATAATTCCAGGATTGTATCTTCATTTGGTAAAGATTTTGATTCTTTTGTTGGGGGGGTTGAAGAAGCTGTCATGGTCTGCTTCTTTATGTGGTTTGATATGGACTGCTGTCTCCATCACTGGGAAACTAGTTTTTCCAGAAAATCCGCTGACTGGTACGCTGGCTCCAAGCTCTGAAAACAATCGCTGCCTCCCCGTATTTGTTCGTTCTCTGTCTCTAAATCTGTGTTTGTTGTTCAGGGCTCGTAGATTGTTATGTATGTGATCGATTCACTTGTTTTTCCGAGTCTTTGTTGCAAGAGGGATCCGCGGTAGCATCCACCTAGTCCGCCATCTTGGCCCCCGCAATCCTAGGGAGCAGTTTTACTCTGTCCTATAGGGTTGCTATGAGTCGGAGTCGACTCAACAGCAACAGGCATACTCTCATCTCAAATATGGTCAGAAACTCTGTGTCTTTCCCAAGAACTCCAAAGTTCTGTCTTGGGGTGGAAGTGGTGACTTAGCTTCTCCTCCTGCATTCTCTATCTTGCCCCTAAATTGCAGCTTTGACATTGCTGTGCTTTTTCTGTATCATGACTGACCCACTGGGAACTACTCCAGTCCCTTCATTCCCCAAAGTGTCACACATTCAGGGCTGCTTGTATGGCAGAGTGTATTAAATCTGATACCAGGATGAGTGTTACACCACTATAGCACAGCAAATAAGTAAAACACTAAGCATCCCCATTCTAAAAATCCTTCAGCCATCCTTATCATAAAGGAACTTGAATTCATTACTTTCTCAAGCCACAGCTTCCTGTCATGTTTCTAGACTCCCTTTACCTCCCCTGCACTGCTACTGACTGTTAATCTCTTAGAGGTACGGCTCTCTCTTACCTTAGCCATCCAGACTATGACCAAGGAACTTTATCCCTGTAGCTCACTGAACTTACCAATTAAAGCATGTTCCTCAAGTAGGTGAGTTCTCTCCTCCAGAAGAATTCTGAGGTTGCAATTTAAAGAATGCAACTTTTTTATAAACAAGAGCAGTCAACATTGAGTGCTTACTGTATTCCAGACACTATGCTAAAAAGTTAGTTACTTATTTAATTCTTAAAATGCCCTTATGTTGAAAGCACTATGAATATCATTAATATCTAGCAACTTTTCCTAGGCTCACAATTTCAGGAAGTGACATGCCTGAGTCTCCAACAGAAAGTCTGAAACAGAACTTCCACTCACAACCACTATCAAATTCTGCTTCTGCTTAGTTGCCCCACAGGTAGGCTTACAAGAAAGCTGATGACCTGATGATTATGAACACAATTGAAAAATTCCGTAGGACATCTCTTCTGTGGATACATGTCTAGAACTGGATAAGAGACTAGAATAGAAAAAGTAGCACTGAAAAGAGTTTGGATAAAAGTGAATGTCATTTTAACAGCACCTTATGATAATGTCTGCCTAACAGCAGGCCATGTTCTCACATATCAACTCTCCGATGCAACTTGATGCGTGTTTGCAGAAAGATATGCCTGAATTAATGACAGCTCTATTTTTTCAGTCATGTTTACAACCAAAGAAAACTTCTAAAATTGTTTTCACATATTCGGGCTCCTCATTTAAATAAAACCAGTATTAAATTCTTATTAGCAACTTTTGTGAGGATTAATCATTGCTTAGGTGAACAACTATTTTTTTTTTCCAACTTTGCCTGGAGGCAAATTGACAACATCAAAAGAAGACAACATTTCAAAATCCTTCTAACAATTTAAGAAAAATAATATGTTTAATCTGGTGTAATAAAATGTGGCATTTCATTGAATATTTATGTAAAATAAAGATTCCTATTTCTTTTTAAATAGTACTTATTAATATATGCATACTATCAAGTGCAATTTACTGGGAAGGAACAGCATATCAAAAGGTGGGCAGGTTGCGGGGAACCAAAAGGTGTCCAGTGTGGCTGGAGCACAGGGAACAGCAGCAAGAGAAAAGAAAGATAGGACATCATGTAGGATTTTCTCAGCCAAGGTAGGAATCTGGATTTTCCTTAAAGAAAAATGAGAAACTTTGAAAGGTAACTGGCCAATATTCCACATGATTTCTGAAATAAGAACTAAAGAGCTTCTCTATTCTTATCCCACCCATTTAAAGATAGTGCTTCCTTACATAATACATGTGTGACATGAAGGATACATGTAAGTACTATGTAATTTGAACTGTGGTGTACAGTTTTTTGTGCCAATAGCAGGGAGACACCACAGAGAAGCAAACAAGCAAGCCATATGTGCTGTTGGCATCACTGACACACTGTACACTTACAGCATATGCCTTGAGTATCTTAAAATTATGTTGTTGGAAGTTTTATTGTAATATTTGATTACATACTTAATTTTATTTGGTGGCCTTTAGAAAGAAAAGACTTCACCCAACTAATCTTATGATTATGTAAATAACAACTAGTAACAATGTGCTATTTGCTGGAAGGAATATACATATGTTGCCAAGTTTCCTGAAGCAGCTGTTGAATTTGCATAAACATAACTGACCTCTCAATTTTTAAGTCTTTTAAAAAAATTAGTATTTTTGAGCAAAATCTAGCCTGCTGATATGAAGTCACTTTAAACATCTATTTGAAATCCTTCTCTAACTTTGGATCAAATATGTGTGTGTACTTACACACATATATATGCATATATAAACACAAGTTATATACTTATATTATGTCATGTTACGTTATAGCTTATAAGGAGCCCTGGTGGAGCAGTGGTTAAGCACTACACTGCTAACTGAAAGGTTGGCAGTTTGAACTCCCCAGTGGCTCCATGGGAGAAAGATGTGTCAGTCTACTTCTGCAAAGATTGGAAACCCCATGGGGTGGTTCTACTCTGCCCTATAGGTTCACTATGAGTCAGAACCAACTTGATGAAAACAGGTTTGATTTTGGTTTGCATATATTATAGTAGATATAATAAGATATATTTTTTATGTATATATATATAACTAATAAGTTCTATAGATTCAAGTTATATATATAAAACATAAACCGTAAGGTATAGATGTGTTATATCACATGTGTGTATACATACACGCACATACATATCTAAATGCTTCCTGAGATCAATTTTAATGCATTAATATGTAAATCATCTTTCAAAGGTACAAACTGCTTATTATTTGATAAAATAAATAACTGTATGCAAATTTTATGCCACACAAATTAGCAACTTATCCATGGAAAGCACAAGGAAAGAGGGATATTTTTTTAATTCCAGATGCAGAGACATTGTACACAGAAACTTTTTGACTACTTCTGTCAAAAAGAACAAAAGAGACGCTGGAAAAGCAGGCATCACTGAAAATTTGAATCAAATTCCAGTTCCTCCAATATCAAGTATGTGTCCAATGGGAAACTTACCTCTCAGAGCCTTGATTTTTCAACTCTGAAATAGCCATGTACCTCAAAAAGCTGTAGCAGGATTTAAGGAGATAATACCTGATGCCTAGAAGAAGCTCCATAAATATTTGTCTCCTTCTCATCACTTTTGGAAAATTATTTCAGCAGCATACCATGAAAGAATATTCACAGCAATGTTTCCCAAAGATGCTGTACTCACAATCACTGTCAACTGTTGCCAGAGTCGTGAAGTACTTAAGTAGAGCTAGAAAAAATACCATTTCCATCAAAATATTTCCAGATTGGGATATTATATGTTTAAAACAGTTAAGTACTGGCAAACTGCACTTAGATCATTAGTGGTTTTTAAACGGCTTCTCAGTAAAACAGGCCTGGTGATGGTAGGCTTCAATTGAGCCTTGTGAACACAAAATGCAAACTTAGTTAATAAAGTAAAAGCACACATCATACTTCTCCATAAACAGTTTGGAGATTTACTCTTAATTTAGGCCCAGTTCTTTGAACGTTTAGAATAGAGTTCACTTGAAACCATGCTGATACTGTCACTACTGAGTTTCCATTCATAAGCCTGTTGGCAAACAAGATGTGTTTCACTGGGAAGTGGTTGTATGCTGGCCAGACTAAGTTTAAAAACAAAAATACAAAGCAAACATAAGATCTCACCAAGGCTTCTGACTGAATGTGTTAAGGTCTACAAAAATAAATCCACAACTGGGTTTTCTGAAAAAATCAAATACTTTTCCTTTGGTAGGAGGGAGAATCTGAATAAAGATTTAAAGCAATGAGAAATGTGATATTAACAATCAGCAATAACTTCATAATTTGAATAGCATTTTAGAATTAAAATACTTTAACATCCTTTATCTCATTTGCTTCTTACCAAAATCCTGAGACAATTTAGTATCATTTTACAGATAAGAAAATGGAAACTCCAAAAGGAGTTTAGTAACATTTTGGGAATCACACAGGCAATAATAAATCTTAGAAGAAACTCAGCAGTATGTTTGTAGATAAGAAGGAAGAGATTTCTAACTCAAATTCTTGGTTGATATTTTTTGAGAACTTAAAGATTTAATTAAGATCAGATGCAGCCAGAAGAGGCACTAGAATGAATATTTTCTATTTCCCAGCTGTCATGGATTCAATTGTGTTTCCCCAAATTGTCTGTCAACTTGGCTGGGCCATAATTCTCAGTGTTGTGTGACTGTCCACCATTTTATGTGATTGCCCATCATTTTATGTGATTTTCCTATATGTTGTAAATCCTACCACTATATGTAATGAGATGGATTAGCAGCAATTATATTGATGAGGTCTAAAAGATTAGGTAGTGTCTTAAGCCAACCTCTTCTGAGATATAAAAGAGAGAAGCGAGCAGAGAGACATGGGAAACATATCACCAAGAAAGCAGCACTGGGAGCAGAGTGTGTCCTTTTGGACCTGAGGTTCTTGCACGCAGATGCTCCCAGACCAAGGGAAGACTGATGAAAATGTCCTTCCTCCAGAGCCAAAAGAGAAAGCAAGCCTTCCCCTGAAGCTGGCGCCCTGATTTTGGACTTCTAGCCTACTGGACTGTGAGAGAATAAACTTCTCTTTGTTAAAGGCATCCACTTGTGGTATTTCTGTAATAGCAGCACTAGATGACTAAGACACCAGCCTAGTATTATTTCTGCCATACCACAGTGCCTTAAACCAAAAAAACAAAAACAAAATAAACACAAGCTCGTTGCCATTGAGTCAATTCCAACTCATAGTGACCCTATAGGATAGAGTAGAACTGCCCCATAGAGTTTCCAAGGAACACCTGGTGGATTTGAACTGCCAACCTTTTGGTTAGCAGCCATAGCACTTAACCACTACACCACCAGGGTTTCCACCCTACTG
This sequence comes from Loxodonta africana, assembly GCF_030014295.1. Lineage (NCBI taxonomy): Eukaryota > Metazoa > Chordata > Mammalia > Proboscidea > Elephantidae > Loxodonta > Loxodonta africana. The sequence continues at coordinate 33,899,398 of NC_087347.1, read as the reverse complement.
CCTTATGACTAGATAAATATTAGGACAAGGAGAGTGGCCACGGACCAATCATTCTACTGCTCTCAGGGAACTTAAATCAAGAAGACACGTACCCACAGGGTGACTACTTAACCCACACTACTCTCAGAGCAAAGGATGTACCATCTGCTGAGCTTCCATCTCATCATCTTGTGAAATTAACTGGAAAAGATGACTGACAGGATGTCCTCAGTGTTCATCACTTGTGCACACAGTAAATAAAGAAGATCAGTAAAGAACATTCAGGATTCAGAAGGATTGTCAATTACCTTTTAGAGGTGAATGAATATCTATTTGATATAATCCTCTCTACAGTTCCCTTGTTAAAAAAATGTTTCTTTTTATCGGAATAAAGATTCTTCTGAGTGTGTTTTCCTAATGCTAGATCTTTTTTGACGTTAAGTTTTTAAAAACCTTATGGGTGCTAAAGAATTCTAAATTTCTGATGTACTCATACCTAGTAAGATAAGCCCTTAACCAAAATATTTTTTCTACATTTATTCACAATTGCCACACAGAAAATTATCTATAGTTCAAATACAAACTGATTGTTTTCTTCATTTAAAGATATTGCCTCAATTCAGACTTTCATGTCCTCCTCTTGGCTCCTGCAAAAGCCACAAACTCTGTAACTTTCTATTTCTGCTATTATTTTCTGAAGCACCAAATCTGATCTTGCCATCATGCTCCTTAAACACTCCAGTTGCTTCTAAGGCATGTTCACTTGTGGCTTTTGATCTGGGTGCTGGTTACACAGGTGTGTTCAGTTTTGGAAATGTTCCAAGCTGTACATGAATGGTTTGTGCATTTTTCTGTATGTGTGCTACACTTTAATGTTAAAAAAAAAAAAAAAAAAAAACTCAATGACTTCTTCACCTACAGAGCAAAAGAAAAATTCACCGGGCAATACACTAAAGGCCCTTCAAGATTAGGCCTATCCTATCTTTTCCATCTTCATCTGTGTCTCCTTCCCACTCATGCATCCTTTCTGGTGACAATAAGCCATTTGCCATTTCTGAAACTTCACTTCCTTGTCTCCTATCCTGCATTTATTTCACATGCTTCCCCTCTTGCCTGAAATGATGTGCTGGCTACCGCTTTTGCAGGGTTCCCTCCATCCGCAACTCCTAGAACATGACTAAGCTGGGCCAAGAAACAATACTATTCCATTGTTCAGGCCACAGGAACTAACCCAGAGACAAGGCTTATCACCAAAGCACAGCCATTCAAGGCCCTATGCCAACAAATTTCTCCTAGAGCAAATAGGGAAGTTCTAATGTTGTGACTTCATTAATGGAAAGTCAGAGAGAAAAAGATGAGCCAGAAAATAGTGGAGATAATGTTTGGGTAGCATCAAGGCTAATTCTAACCACTGAAGTCCCAGAAAATCCTTTATTTTCTATAGTTCTGTCTTTAGTTCTATGAGCTCCAACATCATCTACCCTATAAAGTCCCTCTTGGATGTTCTTTACCTCCAGTTCTTTGCAGACAAAAGTTGGTCCCTCCCTGCTGTGTAGCACCATGCTTCTATGATAAATAAAGCTAAACTAATTTGTTTTACTTGCACCTATAAGTTCTTGGAAGGCATAAATGTATATCAGGCCTGTTGTACCATGTGTGCTTAGCACACAAGAGAAGATTAAGCACCTACTCAATGAATTATAAAATCGAGCTACCCAGAAACAGAATATGGAAACTGGATGAGAGTAGCAGTAAACGAAGACTTACTTTCAAGTTTCAAGTACTCCAAGATGAATATGTCAGGAATATTGGTGGTGCTATTTAAAAAAAAAAAAAAAAGTTACAGAAAGCTAAAATTGCATTTCATAGGTACAAAATACGTAATAACAGGGCAGTAACCACCCTACTACTAAAACAAGATTGGCACCACAGACAGCTTGCCATTCTAGAAAATTTATGGGGATTATGGGAAAATTAAACAGAAAAAAAAGCTGCAAATAAAATCAAGGAGGAATAATAAGTGGATAAAAACAAAACCTTAAGAACAATTAAAGCAGCTAGGGATGTTGCCTTAGTTATCTAGTGCTGCTATAACAGAAATACCACAAGAGGATGGCTTTAACAAAGAGAAGTTTATCCTCTCACAGTTCAGTAGGCTAGAAGTCCAAATTCAGGGTGCTGGCTCCAGATGAAGGTTTTCTCTCTGTGTCAGCTCTGCAGAAAGGTCCTTGTCATCAGTCTTCCCTTGGTCTGGGAGCATCGCAGTGCAGGAACCTCAGGTCCAAATCATGCACTCTGCTCCCGGTGCTGCTTTCTTGGTAGTATGAGGTGCCCACGTCTCTCTGCTCACTTCTCTCTTTTCTATCGCAAAGAGACTAGCTTAAGACACTATCTAGTCTTGTATATCTCATCAATATAACTGCCACTAATCCATCTCATTTCATCATAATTATAGGATTTGTAACACACAGGGAAATCACATAAAATGGTGGACAATCACAAAATACTGGGACTCATGGCCCAGCTAAGTTGACAGATATTTTGGAGGACACAGTTCAATCCATGACAGATGTACAATTAGGAAAAAAGATTGGGGGAGAATGACGGATACCAAGGAACGTAAAACAAAAACATCTACAGTAAAAGGGGTTAACCTTAATGGAAGATTTTTAATTAGAATTAAGGTAAATTCTTATGATTATTATGGGTATTATACATACTTCTTAAGAGATTATAAAATCAGTATTTCTCAAACAAGGGGGCATATGGGTTTTCAATAAGAATATTTTGATAGTTGTTTCATATTCAAGATAATCTTAACAATCAATACAAACATTATAGGACAACTTGGACTCAAGTTTTGACCCACATTTCAGGGACTAAATTTGCAGCCCCCACTGTCATAATGTAGTATGTGATTTCTGCAGCAGACTAATAAGAAAAGAAATATGGGGACCTCATGCATAGGTGAATTAGCACCAAGTGAAAACTGAACAATGTTGAAAGCATCTGTTATGACGAATTTGTGGCATTTTGTATGGAGAAAGGTGCTGGGAGAACTGAGTCATCTCAGAGCACATACAAGCTTAAAGATGGTGAACTGCAAACACTGTGTCACTGCCAGTTAGCACCACAGTCACTCTGTGAGCAGGGACTCGATTTCAGAACAACAGCATCATCACTTGAAAGTAAAGATATTCATTTTAAATTTTGTTGGTTTTATCATTGTGCTTGCATTAATTTGCATTTTGTGGTTCTGCAGCTGGAAATGAGCTATATTATACTGAGTTTACAATTAGTTTCTTCAGTAACACTATATTAAATATAAATTTTAAAAAATGCTAAAAGTTAAAACAACACTAGAGGGAGGAAATAACTCCCTGCTTTGGCTTTTCACATTTTTTTTTTCTTACAAAGGTTTCACTACTGTTCATGTTTGCCAAAACTGCTCTGAACCATTTTTTTTTTAAACAGCATGTTGCTGAGGGCAAATACTAAATTAAATGATCTCTTGATATGTCGTATATTTCTCTGATTCTACAGTGACAAAGACAGTAGTGTCCCAGAAATATTTTGTTTGCTTTGACTGGGACAAAAAGAACAAGGGATGATAACAGCATTGAATATTCTGTCTAAAGCTATAATTCAGTAATATAAAACATGTCCCAATTATACATTATCATATTTCTATAGCCCAAACTTTTTCTTCCATTCCTATTTCTCTTAAGGTTGGAACAAATGAAAAATAAGTTTTATGCTTTATTATCAATGAAAAATACTTTAAAATCCTTATCGGAATGCATAACTAACTTCTGTGAATTTTTCTTCTACGGCAAGGAAACTTCACATGGGGAGGAGAGGCAAATGAAAACTAATATTTTAAATGCAGTCTGCACAGAGCTGAAGCACTTTAGAGAAGAACCTAATATTTATTCCCACCAGGTTGGGCATTCATTTATTCAGTATGTCTACTCAACAAATATATGTTGAGAACCTGTAAGTGGAAATAACATTCTAAGAGCCGGGAATGCAATTGTGAATGTAATGTATATTCCACGTCCTCAGGAAAATTAAAGTTTAGAGAAGGAACCAGAGAAATAAATAAAAACATCAATGTGTTATGATAGCATAAAAGAGTCACCAAGAAAGTACAGTCTAAAATAGCAAGCACCAAGCTTAGCGGACATCATCTATAATCTCACAGATGTAGTTATTGTTATTCCAGTTTTACCGATGAGAAAACTATGATTCAGAGAAATAATTTGTCTCAAATCATTACGTTACTCTATTTACATTCCAGATTCCTCAGGTTTTCTAAGAGATGGCGTCTTTATGTGTCACATTGTTCTACTTGTGCTGCCTCCTTACTTTCTCAGGCAAGCTTATCAGAGAAAGAATCTGCATTCATGTAGTCAAGCTGCTCACCTCCAAATCAATCCTCTGAAATATGGTCTCTAGCCCTACCATTTCACCTGCTTTGCTCTCAGATAACCTCCAAATTGCCAAATCCGATGGCTAATATCTAATCATAATTCTTCTCGACTCTCTGTGTTACTTGAGACTTTGAATCACTACCTTTTCCATGAAGCTCTCCCCTCCCTTGTCTAAACTCTCCCCTTCTTGACTTCCAACATAGCTCTGTGACTTGCTTTTCCTTCTACTTGTTATTTCACGTGTTATCTTCTTGGGATCTCTTCTTTTGCCTGTATCATAAAAGTTATCCAAGGCAGACCCCTGGGAGTCCTGCTGAACTCTTTACACTTCTTCTATTTACCTCTGACAATCCCCTAAGCCTGTGAATTCTCTATTTCTAAATCTCCTGCTAATCCTCATTGCCATGTATAAATTTAGGTCCTTATTCTTTACTGCCTGAATGATTACAGCAGTCTTTTGCTCTAGCTTTGATACCTATTGTTTAAGTTGTTCTACAAAATACAAACCTAATCTGGTCACTTCTTCACTCATAATGGGGAACAGTTTACGCTTCAGCAGAAAAAAATTACAGACAGTATATTTCAAATCACCCTTGCGAACTTTGCAATCAGGATGTAGGTTGCAAAGGACAGAAACTGAATCTAGTTAACTTAAGCAGAGAATAATTTATTGGAATATTATTATATAACTCATATAATCAAAAGGAAGCCTGGAGAACCAGATTCAAGCAAAAACCAAAGGAGGTGAGGCTTAGCCAAGATCTTACCACAGAAATACTGTGCTTATAATCCCCTCACTGTCATTATGGCCATTGGACACTCACTACATTTTGAATATGCATTCAGTACCTTGTCTCTGAACTCTTAACTTCATATCAAACATATTTAACATCTATTCTGAACCTGTCCATCTGTATCAATTCCTCCAAACTCTAAGTCTTGGGCAGAAGTATCTGGTCACACATAGGTCAAGGACGTAGAGACTCAATAACTCCCCACATTGGTCTTCATAATGGATCATGCCACCCACATTTTCTTAAGATGCTCCCCAAGGAAGAAATATGTTCATATGCGTGCCCCATATGGCTCAACCAAATTAAGTTCTCTAAAGGACTGCTGGTGGTGCAACGGTTAAGTGTTCTGCTGCTAAATGAAATGTCGGCAGTTCAAACCCCTCAGAGTCTCTGTGGGAGAAAAGACCTGGCACTCTGCTCCGGTAAAGACTGCAGCCTAGAAAACTCTATGAGGCAGTTCTACTCTGTCACATAGCATCACTATGAGTCAAAAATCAACTTGACAGCACACAACAACAACAAAGATAAAAGGGGAAAAAACATTAATAAGTTAATAGGAATAATTATTGGGAATCATGGACAAAATATGATAGAACTGTTACCAATGACTTTTCATCTTTACATCCCACATGTGGATATGACATTTAATGATTATAGGTATTTTCCTAAGTACAGATAAAGCTAGAGATGAATTTGATATTAACAATTTAACATGGCTTGTCTTCCCCTGGGAGCCCATTTTCAGTTGTTTTTTTGTCCTCATAAGGAAAGACCTAAAAGCTGAGTTAAGCACCCCAGTGATCATGACTTAGCCTCCTTATAGTGTACCCTTTATGTCCCCTCCAAACTACTAGTTATAAAAGCAGATTAACAATCTACTAGACATACTTCTTCAAGTATAAGTCAGAAATAAAGTTGTTGTTAGGTGCCATCAAGTCAGTTCAGACTCACAATAACCCCGTGTATAAGAGGAGGAAACACTGCCCGGTCCTGCATCAACCTCAAAATCATTGCCATGTTTAAGTTCATTGTTGCAGCCACGGTGTCAATCCATCTTATCGAGAGTCTTCCTCTTTTTCTTTAACTCTCTACTTTACCAAGCATGACGTCCTTCTCCAGGGACTTGTCCCTCCTGATAACATGTGCAAAGTACATGAGACAAAGTCTTGCCATGCTCACTTCTAAGGAGCATTCTGGCTGTACTTCTCTCAAGGCAAGTTTGTTCATTCTTCTGGAAATCCATGGTGTATGCAGTATTCTTCACCAAAACCATAATTCAAATGCATCAATTCTTCTTCAGTCTTCCTTATTCATTGTCTGGCTTTCACAAGCACATGAGGCAACTGAAAATACCGTGGTTTGGGTCAAGTACACCTTAGTCCTCAAAGAGACATCTTTGCTTTTTAACACTTTAAAGAGGTCTTTTGCAGCAGATTTAGGTAGAAGATGTTTATTTTTCTTTGGCTCATCAACTTTACTTTTGGAAGATATGCCAATGTCAGAAATAAAAATATTTACCTTGCCAGATCATGATAATCAACAAAAAATTAACTCTAATTTATCCTATATTTAAATATCTGACCCTCCAACATCGGTAGCGCTAGGACTTCTCTCTTTTCAGGATGATGAGAAAAAAAAAAAAAAAAAACTGTTCTCCAGAAGAATAGTGCTGCATAGTTCTTAGTAGCTGTAATTTTTTTTAAATTCATCATCCCAAGGCTAGCTAATCATAAAAAGAACTTAAGAAAATTCCTTTATAATGTACAACTTCCTCTGCAACTTAAAACCAGGTCTCTCCATTGTTTAATGGGTCATATTCCTTTGCATGGTTACAAATGTGGCCTACCTTCCAGAATCTTCTTCTATCACTGCCCTCCTTCTTCTAATATGTTTCTAAGAACATTACGTTGTAATAATCATCAAATTTTAAAAGGTGATATTGTAAGGTATTCTAGCATTCAGTTTAAGCTGGTTCTGTAATTAAATCAGATGGACTGAATGACATGAGCAAAAGAAATAAGGCAAATGTCTGCATTCTTTTAGCCCTAAAATAGATGCGAGGTTTGGAAATCAGTTTATTTACAAGTATTATAAAGAATCTATTAATAAAAAAAATTAGGAATTCATCCCACTTCCTAGATTCTTGTTATTTTATTAACATTTAACTATTCTTATTAACATTTAATTTTGTTAACATTTTGCTCATTAATTTAATAAGAATTAAATACAACAGAGGACCTTTATAACTCATGTTCCCCATGATCTTGAAGGTAATCCATTCTTCTTCTTACAGGTATAGTAACCTATTGCTTAATTTGTATTTTTCTCTTTGGCACAGGCATCATAAAGAGAAAGGAACTCACTTGACAGAGATTAAAGAATAAGTTTACTGCTTTAATGGAGGTGAACTTTCGAAAACATTTTGCTTAGAATAGGAGTACCTTGGTGAGTAATAATTTCAGTGAGGTTTTTAAACTTTTCTAAAGTGTATGTTGAGAAGTAGATTAGTGCTTTTTGTTGAATCACCATCTAGAATTTTCTCCTTTGGAAATTATAGTCTAGAAAGTTATTTTTACTCATACTATGTAGAATCGGCTCTTTTTTGGGGCCTAACTCTTTCTTCAGTTTCTACCATTCTTCTAATTTACAAACTTAGATGCTAGGCTTTATTTCTTTTGTCACCCTGACAATATGAGCATTCAGAATTATTGACATTCCAAAGAAATATAAAATAAAATTAAAAAAAAGAAATATAAAATTAGGATGGTATAAATTTCTTCACCCTGGTCTGCACGTCGCTATGTTCATGACTACTCTCCCTGTCATAAGAATAAACACTTTGTTGTATGCAAATGTTGCATACAAAGACAATTTCAAGCCAATTTCTTGTATTATTGCTTAAAAAATAACTTACCAACTTAAGGTTGCTCTTAAAAGCAGTGGCAAAGTAGACACCTATCAGTGATTCAGTAGCAGAGAGCAAAAGTAATGTAAATTTTGTGCAGTCAACAGAACTGTCTCATGAAAACAAACATGAAACTCTTAAAATATAATACAATTTATTAAGACAAAATGAGAAATTAGGTAGGAGGTTGAAAAGTAGTGTACCTAAACAAGATTATCTATATCTCCACTGAAGTGTGGGTATGTAAACAAGAGCAATATATTGGATTTTAAAATAATGGGTTTTCAAAGAAACAAACCAGGATAAAACACAACACAGTGTTTGATGAAAATAAAAAAGAGAATTTGATTGGAATTTTGGAAAATGTATTATAACATTAACTGGGTTGTGGTCCCTTAGTTAAAACATATTTTTAAAAATACACAATTTAAAAAATCCATGACAGTAGAAGGCCTCTGAACATTTTATTCCATACCTCCTCATATCAACTGCTCTGCCAGAAAGAAAATTAACTGCCTATTTTAAATATTAGGACTGATTTTACAAGCAGGTATTGATTTAAATGCAATTGAAAATAATATGAGTATGTTTCTAAGTGCAAAAATACTGAACCATGAGCAAAGTAAGCAAAGTATCCTAATATAACTAACATACCTTCAAATACTTATATGATTAGATTATGTTTCATCTGTGAAACGCAGGTATTGCATAATGGTATCAAGGTTGGAGAAAGAAAACTTATGCTTCAGTCTTACCTCTAGACATATTAGCTTAAGGACTTTGAATAAGTAATCTTCTCAAGTTTGAGTATAACTATTAACTAAAACAGTATAACTATTTCTTTGGCAAAAAAGAAGCTAATGTAAAAGCACTTTACAAATTGCACAACACAGAGGAAAAATCTGTTACTGTGGTTTAAAGTAGAGGTGAAAAGTTTTTTATTCCATAGCATAGTTCATTTAGTATAATAAATGCTACAAGAAAAGCTAGTTCTGATTACAGCTACTGATATTTCTGGTGTTACAAAATTTGTCAACTTTTTTTTTCTATTTTACGTTATGACGGTAGGCACTTTTAAGGACTATAGTGTTCAATATATTATGATTATGTGATTCACGTTTCTTAAAATTTAGGCCAATCTACACTAGTAAAATTCAAGAATCAAAGTAATTATCTAAATAACTCAACAGCAAATTCAACAAAAGAGATATTTTACATATAAAATGGCTTTAATTCTTAAGTGGAAGCTGCTTTTATAAAGTCCATATATACACACCAAAAAACAAAAGCCAATGCCATGGAGGCAATTCCAGCTCATAGAGACCCAACAGGACACAGTAGAAGTGCCCCATAGGGTTTCCTGGTGGATTCGAACTGCCGACGTTTTGGTTAGCAGTCAAACTCAACAACACACACCATTTTCCATAGTACCTTTCACTAATGAAAGCATTTTATGATACACTCTCAAGTTTTGTCTACTATCTATACTTATTGCAAAGAAATATACAGCATAAAAGTGTTATATCATTTGGAGAAAATGTTCATGTCAAGTACTTTTTACTAAAAATAAAACATACGCAAGATTTCCAAATGTATGTTGTTTATTATGACATTGGCTATGAGTCGGAATCGACTTGACAGCAATGGGTTGCAAAGTTATGACAAAACTGTGTACAGTCTTAACAAACTTACTTATACATCAGTTCATTTATACTACAATCAGTCTCAATAGTAGACATATTTAGAGTATTTAGAAATTACTTTTCAGATACATAGTTCATATATCACAAAAATTTAATATCAGTATTTTTATTTTATGCTCTTTGAAACCGGCTATGCATTAGTATTAAAAAAAACACTAAATCTAATCAATGTAATTATTTATATCATGGCACTAACAAATTACTGTTGACATCATTATTAAAACTATTCTTTGTAACAACATACCTTAGTGTTTCCTTATGTAATATCTGCATTACAAAATATAACTTTGAACAGTAATCTTAGAATATCTGTTAATCAACAGTCTCCTACAGTATGAAGAAACCCATTCAATTTTTATCTTTTTAAGTAAGGCAAACATTAGTAACATAAAAAACAAAACAAAGGAATTCGCATTAAGGGCGTTAAGGGTAGAAAGTAATAAACAATAAGAGCACAAGAAAAAGGCATTAAAATATATCACAAAGAATTATGACCATTAGAACTAGTGTACAAATATTGAATAGAATTATTATTAAAAGTTGATTGATTTAAAAAACATACATTTTTGTCCACGTTGAACCTGGGTTAAAAAAAATTATTTCAATAAGCATAACACAACAAAATAAAAAGAAACAAAAAAACCAAAAAATTATATTCATATATATAGATCCCTAGTGGCCCAATAGTTAAGAGCTCGGCTGCTGACCAAAGGCCGGTGGTTCAAATCCACCAGCTGCTCCTTGGAAACCTTATGGGACAGTTCTACTCTGTCCTACAGAGTTGCTATAAGTCACAATCGACTCGATGGCAACAGGTTTTTTTATACACATATGTAAAATACTCAGATTGATAAACCCAAACAAATGATTTCAAGTATTGCTTTTATCCTTTATTATTCTATTCATAAAATAAGGTCTATTCTAAGTATCACAGATGTGTTTTCACCCATTAAGTGCTTACATTCACAAAGAGGTAAATGGAATGGTCATACATAAAGACCCCACAGATCCCTCCACTTATTGAATATGTTTCAAGAAAACAAAATGTTCTAGGATTAAGATTAAAATGATTGAATAGATTTTTCTTATTACTACATGTACACACACAATAATTCAAAAACAAGTAGAGCAGTACGACGACAGGGAACTGCCAGAAACTCAAGCCAGATTCAAAAGAGGATGTGGAACCAGGGATATCATTGCTCATGTTAGGTGGATCTTGGCTGAAAGCAGAGAATACCAGAGAGATGTTTACCTGTGTTTTATTGACTATGCAAAGGCATTTGACTGCATGGAACATAATAAACTATGGATAACATTGTGAAAAAATGGGAACTCCAGAACACTCAATTGTGCTCATGAAGAACCTGTAAGTAGACCAAGAGGCAGTCATTTAAACAGAACAAGGGGTTACTGTATGGTTTAAAAACAAGAAAGGTGTGCATCAGGGTTGTATCCTTTCACCATATTTATTCAATCTGTATGTTTAGCAAGTCATCTGAGAAGCTGGATTATATGAAAAACATTGCATCAAGATTAGAGGAACACTAATTAACAACCTGTGATATGCAGATGACAAGCCTGCTGAAAGGCAAGAGGACTTGAAGCACTTACTGAAGAAGATCAAAGGCTACTGCCTTCAGTATGCATTATACTTCAACATAAAGAAAACAAAAATCCTCACAAGTGGACCAATAAGCAACATCATGATAAACAGAGAAAATATTGAAGTTGTCAAGGATTTCATTTAACTTGGGTGCACAATCGTTACCCATGGAAGCAGCAGTCAAGAAACCAAACAATACATTGCACTGGGCAAATCTGCTGCAAAAGACCTCTTTAAAGTGTTAAAAAGCAAATATGAGGACTAATGTGCGCCTGACCAGGTCATAGTATTTTCAATCCAATGAACAAGGAAGACCAAAGGAGAATTGATACCATAGAATTATGGTGCTGGCAAAGAATGCTGAATATACATACCATGGATTGCCAGAAGGACGAATAAATCTGTCTTCAAAGAAGTACAGCCAGAATGCTGTCTAGAAGTGAGTATGACAAGACTCCGTTTTACATATTTTGGACGTGTTATCAGGAGGGACCAGTCCCTGGAGAAGTACATCATGCTTAGTAAAGTAAAGGGTCAGCAAAAAAGAGGAAGACCCTCGATGAAATGGACTGATGCAGTGGCTGCAACAATGAGCTCAAACGTAGCAAGGATTGTGAGGTTGACGCAGGATGCAGGACCAAACAATGTTTCCTTCTGTTGTACTCAGAGTTACTATGAGTGGGAACTGACTCAATGGCACCTAACAACAACAATACCCCCCCCCCACACACACACAAAAATGACCCGGCTTAAAAGAAATTCCTAGAGATCAGTGACCGATTGAGGTTAATGGCCTGAAACTATACTTCAGGCAATTAACTCCGCCCAGCTATTCATTAATCCCCAAGAAATGCCCAGGTCTACAATTGTTACTGCTTAATTATAATCCAAATGGAGCCTTGAGAGATGAGAACAGAAACGTGATTTGCTGATGTACAAGAATTAGGTTCTCCATGAATACCTTGTACATATCAATTAAAACTGCATCACCCTTAAAAAATCCGTACGCGTATATTTCTTCTCCATTTTCAGTTCATAACAACAATAATGACTTCAGTGCTGGGCATTTTCTGGGAATTAATGGCCAGCAGATGTTAATGGCCCTGAGCTGTACCTTGAGCCATCTACTCCTCCCTGTTAGTCATTAATCCCTATGAAATGCTCCAGTATTGCTTAATTAACTTTACAATGCAGTTAATGCAGATGACACAATGGAAAGATTTTTATTGATAAGCTTCTTAACAGGCCTTCAACTCAAAAAAAAAAAAAAACCTTCCAAAAATCCAGTTTCAGTTTTCTGAAATTTACATTGAAAATTAAGGATGGGAAAGACCATCCTTTTTTTCAGACTGTACTTCAGATATGACCTCAACTGCCTTCAACAGAGATTCCAGTCCATGGTAAAAGATTATCCTGTTTCCCTCAATTACTTACTCTGATGCTATTTAACATCAGCAAATTTGTCTAGTATATTTTTTCCTTACTAAAACCTTGGTAAAAGAAATAGAAACAGTGCTGTTTATATGTAAGAACTCTTAGGAAAATCTCCTTTCTCACCCCCACGTGCCCTTTCTCCATGTGGCATGGCTTGGAGTTTGCAAACAGGTTCCATGCGCGAAAATCACTTACAGTGCCAGATTAGTTAAAACTTGATGAATTTTACTACCCATTTTTCCACAAGAGGAAAAAGAAGAAATTGCTTTAAATTGTAAACCTACTATTTTATTAGGCTATTAAGGGGGCATTTTTCAACCCTAACAGCAGCTAATTAAAGGAACATAGTATCTGACTCTAACCATCTGGTCTACTAGATACTGTTGACAAATATATCTGTTTTCATTCTGCATCTAGTTAAATTGTTTCAGTTAATAAATACTTAGCCAGGGTAGAAATCTAGCTGACGGAACACATGCTATATGCCTCACCCCACAGCATTTGAGAGCGCCTCACTGGTGCCTAAAACTAGCCCTAGCATTTAATTACAGCCTTAACAAAAGACCAGCTCCAAAATATATCTTTCCTGCAATATCAAGACCTCTTAAATTATTTAGATGAGTGTCATAAATGTATAAAATTGGACAGCTAAGATTCCATTTGTCTCTATTGAGCATATGGCTTGTAAGTGTAGCAATGTAATATGTGTTACAATTTACTGTGATTAGTAGTTTACACAGGTATCTATGCTTTCTTATATAGCTTATCCTTTCACAAAAATAACCAGAGATTTTTTTTTTTTTAATGAATGAATGAATCGTAAGTATTTGATAAACAGAAGATCAACATAAGCAACTGGGTATAAAGAATACTTTTGACACCAATTTAGTCAGGTACCATCCCTCATTTAATCTGGAGTAGAGAAAATGCTAGTTTCCATCTTTTTTTTTTTTTTACGTAATTTTTATTGAGCTTTAAGTGAACGTTTACAAATCAAGTCAGTCTGTCACACATAAGCTTATATACACCTTACACCATATTCCCACTTAATCTCCCCCTAATGAGTCAGCCCTTCCAGTCTCTCCTTTCGTGACCATTTTGCCAGCTTCCAACCCTCTCTACCCTCCTATCTCCCCTCTAGACAGGAGATGCCAACACAGTCTCAAGTGACCACCTGATACAAGTAGCTCACTCTTCATCAGCATCTCTCTCCAACCCATTGTCCAGTCCCTTCCATGTCTGATGAGTTGTCTTCAGGAATGGTTCCTGTCCTGGGCCAACAGAAGGTTTGGGGACTATGACCACTGGGATTCCTCTAGTCTCAGTCAGACCATTAAGTCTGGTCTTTTTATGAGAATTTGGGGTCTGCATCCCACTGATCTCCTGCTCCCTCAGGGGTTCTCTGTTGTGCTCCCTGTCAGGGCAGTCATCGGTTGTGGCCGGGCACCAACTAGTTCTTCTGGTCTCAGGATGATGTAAGTCTCTGGTTCATGTAGCCGTTTCTGTCTCTTGGGCTCATAGTTATTGTGTGACCTTGGTGTTCTTCATTCTCCTTTGATCCAGGTGGGTTGAGACCAATTGATGCATCTTAGATGGCCGCTTGTTAGCATTTAAGACCCCAGACGCCTCATTTCAAAGTTGGATGCAGAATGTTTTCATAATAGAATTATTTTGCCAATTGACTTAGAAGTCCCCTTAAGCCATAGTCCCCAAACCCCCGCCCTTGCTCCGCTGACCTTTGAAGCATTCAGCTTATCCTGGAAACTTCTTTGCTTTTGGTCCAGTCCAGTTGAGCTGACCTTCTGTGTATTGAGTATTGTCCTTCCCTTCACCTAAAGTAGTTCTTATCTACTAACTAATCAGTAAATAACCCTTTCCCACCCTCCCTCCCTCCCCCCTCCTAACCACAAAAGTGTGAGTTCTTCTCAGTTTGTACTATTTCTCAAGATCTTATAATAGTGGTCTTATACAATATTTGTCCTTTTGCCTCTGACTAATTTCACTACAACCAGAGATTTAATTTATGATTTTTACAATTATATAAAATGTAATTTCCCTATATTTTATATGCCTGATATAACATCAAATAATAGTTGTTATCAAATTTTCAAGATTAAAAAGATTAAAAGTTAGATGTGAAATAACTCAAGGTAGTTAAAAATTAATATTTATTTGAATACAAGTGTCTTGGAAACATGAGGATCATTGGATATGGAGAATGTTAAATACTTATACACTAAATTGATGAACTTGTTATTTTGCTTCAAAAATTTTAGGATGGGTTAAAAATGTCAGAGAATTAGAAGTAAAGGATAAGTCTGAAAATGTAAAAATAAAATCTATTTGGTTGTTACTTTATCTGGGTATAATGTATATACATTATATAGATTCCATTCAACACACACGTAATCAATGTAAGAGTCATTTCTGGATCTTGAACTAATCATATTCTTACTTGTAAATATTATTTTTTATATTTGGTAAAAATAGAAAAAAAGCAGACCATGATAGAAACTCACTAGCATGTATATTGAACAGACACACGTCAATTCAAAATTTTAATGAAATGTAGTTCACAATTATTTTTTCAAGCCTTCTCAATACACATACTGTAATGGAAGACTATATTATAAAATTTTGTCCTCATGTGACCTTGGTGATATGTTCTTTAAAAATGTCGGTAAATGAGTATATTAGTTATCTAGTGATACTGTAACAGGAATTTACTTTCTCAGTTAAGGAGGTCAGAAATTCAAATTCAGAATGCCAGTCTAGCTAGGAGAAGGCTTTCTCTGTCAGCTCTGGAGGAAGATGCTTGCCGCTTCTGAGTTTCTGCTTCTGGGAGATCTTCATGTGCTCTGGCATGTGCTTTCCCCATCTCTGTTTACTCCCTTACTCATTTAATCTCTTCTATATCTCAAAAGAAATTGATTTAAGACACACCCTACACTAATCCTGTCTCATTAACATAACAAAGACTAGCCATTCCCAGATGGGATTATAACCACAGGCATAAAAACCAACCAAACCCATTGCCTTCAAGTCAATTCCAACTCATAGTAACCATATGAGACAGCGTAGAACTGCCCCATATGGTTTCCGAGGCTGTAATCTTTGTGGACTTTGAATTATGGTATTGGCAAAGAACATTTAAAATACCATGGACTGCTAGAAGAACAAACAAATCTGTCTTGGAAGAAGTAGGGCCAGAATGCTCCTTAGAAGCAAGGATGGCAAGATTTTGTCTTACATTCTTTGGACACGTTATCAGGAGGGATCAGTCTCTGGAGAAGGACATCATGCTTGGGAAAGCAGCGGGTCAGCAAAAAATAGGAAGACTCTCAGTGAGATGGAATGACATAGTAGCTGCAATAACGGGCTCACACATAGCAAGGATTGTGAGGATGGCACAGGACTAGGCAGTGTTTTGCTCTGTTGTACATAGGGTTGCTGTGAGGTAAAACTAACTTGACTGTACCTAAAACAACAATAATCTTTACGGAGGCAGGCTGCCACATCTTCCTTGGAATGGCTGGTGGGTTCGAACTAACAACATTTCAGCTAGCAGCCAAGAGCTTAACCACTGTGCCACACCCAGGGTGACACAATTCTATCTATAACAATAAGTATTTGATATACATGTCTCATTTCCCAATCTTTAGACAATTCACCTGTCTCCACAAGTTATCCTAAAAAATTAAGAAACTTCATAAAATTATTTAAGTAAAATATAGCTTTAACATTCCACTAGCACTTTTTTCCTAATCTTGCTTAAATTCTATATGCTGCACTTTCACTTTTTTCAGATCACAGCTAATATTTTATTTTGCTTTTTAAAAATAGCTATATTTAGCAACATCTGCTTGAACATTACCTTTTACCTGTTTTTTTCTGTTCTTTATCAAAATGAGACTCAATCCAAACAGAATTCTTAGACTTGAACCAAAATTTCTGTCTGATCATTAACAGACATGGACTGTTTAAGACATGACAGGAGTATTCCAGTGTACCGACAGAAGCATATAAATATTACTGATAGATTCCAAACACAGAACATCTTAACAAAATAGCTTTGAAAATGAAATAAGTATCTGAAAGAGGTTGTCAGAAGTCAACTACCTCTAGTTTCAATCTGCTTTTCAAATATGCAAGCCTTAAAGTATAGCTCTACTTATCAAGGAAAATCTCACTCTACCATTTATGATTTACGTTAAGTATTAATCAGTTAATAATAATAATAAAAGAATCACTACGAGATCTGTGAAGAAAAAGAAAAATAAAAGATAATATTGGTATTTACACAAAAAATCTAAGGGCATGGTTTAGGAGACTGTAAATTTAAAGCCAGTGACCAAATAGAGCCAAAAAAAAAAAAAAAAAAAAAAAGCTATTTTTCTTGAATCAGGTTTAAAAATTGCAGAGTTGTGAAAATTTTAGAGTTCAGTGTATTCACATAAAAGTTCTAAATACCAGTTAGGCCACCTGACCAGCTGCAGAAATGAGGACTATAATTGTTAAAAGTATTTCTGCTTTGTATTGTGCATCAAATATTTTTGTTTTCTCACTTATAAAATATAAGATGTAAATGCGGCTAGAGCATTTTCAGTTGTATGTGTGTTAGTTGTATCATGTTAGGCACAAGCATGACTTTATAATTATCTTTATTCATAGATTACGTATAGTTAAGAAGATGTATACATGTGCCATGTTGACAAGCAGTGGACTGTGATGGCTAAGATTGTCAGCTTGGTGGGGCCATGATTCTCAGCGTTTATATGTGATCATTTCCATGATGGGGTCTGCTGTGAGTAGCCAATCAGTTGAAAGGGAGTTCTCTTGGGGGTGTGATCTGCATCCTAACATAAGCAGACGTTCTGGCTTTTTGCTTGCTTTGGATCCTGCAGTTGCTTCCTTTTTGTCTGACCTCTGGTTCTTGGGGCTTGAGCTATAAGCTTATCTGCCAATATTGGACCTCACTGATCTTCACAGCCTGTGAGTGGAACCCTCCTCTCTGAACTGCTGATCTTGGGTTCGCCAGCCCCTGCAGCTACATGAATCAGGAGAGGCCTTGCAGTCTTCCTGTCAATCGTGGGATTCATTGATATTCGCAGCCTGTAAGCAATAACCCTGCTTTCCAACCTGCCAATCTTGGGTTCACCTACAGCTATGTGAATCAGGAGAAGCCTCTATCCCAATCCATGGACTTGAGATGTTCCAGCTTCTACACTCGCATGAGCCGGTTCTTTGACATAAATCTCTCTGCACATATATTTTCACACTTCACTGGTTTTGCTTCCTTGAGAGAACCCAGCCTAAGACATTTGGTACCAGAAGTGGGGTAAAACTAACCTGTCTCAAGATGGTCTGAATCAGCAACTCTAAAATGGAACTATGTAGAGTCATCCCCTTTATGTAGGCCTGGACTCTCCAGTCCCTACCACCCCATTACCTCCCTCCCTAATATATTACGCCAAAAAAAAAAAAAAAAAAAAACCATTGCTGTTGAGTCAATTCCAACTCATAGTGACAAGACAGGGTAGAATTGCCCCATAGGGTTTCCAAGAAGCTGGTGGATTTGCACTGCCAACCTATTGGTTAGCAGTTGTAGCTCTTAACCACTACGCCACTAGGGTTTCCATATTACACTTATTATTAAGCCATTTTTTTTTTCCCCTGTAAGGGCCAGGATGTTAATGCAAATAATGATCAACTTGTTAATGCAAATCATTATTTGCATTAACATCCTGGCCCTTATAGGGGAAAAAAACAGCTCAATGATAGTGTGTGTGTGTGCCTGCATGTGTGTGCGTGTGCACACACACACATGCACTGATGACTGTAAAGGCTTCTTATCCTTCATATCCCTGTTTTGAATCTCCAGTCTTTGAAATATGTAAGGATCAAAAGAGCTACAGCTTTACTAAGCAAAGACAATGGATTAATTGTTCTTGTTTCTTTTTTGTTGGAGAGTGACTTACATTTGCCAACTTGACAAGTTTGCCATTATAGTTAAGCTATTTAAATCCTAAAATCTATTACAACACACCACAGCCAAATTAGAATTTAAAAAAAAAAGGAATTCCTTTCAGTTTCTAAATGACTCTCCAAAGAATTCTGATATATTCCTCTTGTATAAACAGTTGAAGTACTTTGTCCACTTCTACTGTTTTCACTTACATATATATTCCACTTTAGGGCCAGGAGTTTCATCACAATTAATACCTCTAGTCCAAGCAATTATAATTAATAATATCCTCTCATTCCTGAAATTATCCAAAATATAGTGAGATAGTGTCTTTTATAACAATGAATTAATATTTCATCTTCCTGAAAATCTGTCAAGATATTTGAGAATTCTATAAGAAATATAGAGTTTCATATAAGTTTCAAATAAGTTTCATAAACTTTTCCAAATTGACTCACCCCATATATAAACATGGCATTTTTCTTTAGCATTAAAAAGCCCTTAATTAATAATGGTATTATTAAAGTATTTAAGGTGGTGGCTCCCTAAACTGGCTGAGCCTCAGAATCTCCTGGTGCCTTATGAAGATACACTCCTAGGCCCTATCTGGGAGCCCTGGTGGTGCAGTGGTTAAGTAGTATGGCTGCTAACCAAAAGGTCTGCAGTTCAAATCCACTAGCTGCTCCTTAGAAACCCTACAGAGCATTTCTACTCTGCCCTATAGGGTTACTATGGGTTGGAATCAACTTGATGGCAACGGGTCTGGTTTTCTTGGTTTTAGGCCCTATATATGGAGATTCTGATCAAGTGGATCTGAGTAAATCAATAAACCAGAATCTCTGGGAGCACAGCCCTGACAATAATATTTCATTTAAAGTTCCCCAAATGATTCCAATTATCAACAGGGTTAAGAACCACTGGCTCAGATTAAATAAATAACATTAAAAAATTCCTCTCCTCAATGAATTAGGGTTACATGAATAAAAACAAAAGTATTGGAACTAGGCTAAATGCCACAGCCAATTCCTAACATGTGTTTCCCAAACTCAGAGCCTACAATGTAACTGGCAGGGAGTACTAACATGCATGGAACAGTATTAAACCAGAAAGCATTTAAGTCTATCCTTTTCAGATTAACATTTCAAAAGGAGTTCAAAAGAGACAAATAGTAGGAAATAAGGAAAGATTTGTTAGGCAGTAAGAAATTATTGAAGGCCTTGAAACCAGAGCAGAGCAGTTTATATATTTTACACCTGATGTAATAATCAATGAAATATACACATATATATATATATATATATTTTTTTTTTTTAAATAGGGGAATCATGCATTTGCTGATTTAACAGAATAGGGAAATGGGAGCATTTGGTCAGCAAAAGCTATTGTAGTAGCTCAGCTGTAAGCCTGTGAGAGTATGGATAAAAATGACAGCCCAATGGTAGGGGTATAAGAAAATTTTCAAAGGATGTCTGACAGGAAAAGGAGGATGAAAAAAATACAGAATCACATATAACCATAATCATTCATGTGTGAAGGAATATTAGAATGGTGGTTCCTTTAGCAGAGACAAGAACACAGGAGTTTGGGAAAGTACCTAGTTTGTGGAGAAAATAGGATTGGCTTAGGTCTCTTGAAGTTAACATGATGGGAGACACTTAATAGGAAATATTCGGGGAATAACTGGAGATATAAAAAAAGGAACTTCAGTAAAAAAAAAAAAAAAAAAAAAACTAAAGATATAACCATGAAGAGAGAATAATTCAAGCCACGTGAATAATGAATTCTTCCAGACAGCAAGTATGCAGAGAAAATAGAGTGCCAGTATTGAAGAAAGTAAATACCTTCATTTAGGGATTTGACAAAGAAGTGTTCAGAAACTTAGATGTAACAGAATAATATTTATTGAGCATTTTCTATATGTCAAGCATTATTCTAACGACACTGATATGATTACGTGTTTAAACCAGGGCTTTGAATTGGTTCATTTCATTTTGAACCCCTGCTGAAAATTTGCATTTCCACCCCAGATATACTGAATCAGAGTCTACAGTTTAACAACATCCCCAGGTTATTCTTATGTATAATAATTCTGAGAACCACTGCTCTACTAGTGGTTCTCAGAATTGGTTGCTAACAAGCAGCATTAGCATCATCTGGGTCCTTGGGTTGTTGTTAGGTGCCTTTGAGTCAGTTCCAACTCATAGCAATCCTATGTACAACAGAACTAAACACTGCCAAGATCTGGGCAATCCTCACAATCATTGCTATGTTTGACCCAATCCATCTCATTGAGGTCTTCTTCTTTTTTTGCTGACCTTCTACTTTACCAAGCATGATGTCCTTCTCCAGGGGCTGGTCCTTCCTGATAACACATCTAAAGTACATAAGACGAAGTCTCGCCATCCTTCTAAGGAGCATTTTGGCTATACTTCTTCCAAGATAGATTTGTTCATTCTTCTGGAAGTCCATGGTGTATTCAATATTCTTCACCAACACCATAATTCAAATGCATCAATTCTTCTTCAGGCTTCCTTATTCATTGTTCAGCTTTCACATGCATATAAGGCGATTGAAAATACCATGGCTTGGGTCAGGTATACCTTAGTCCTCAAGTGACATCTTTGCTTTTTAACACTTTAAAGAGGCCTTTTGCAGCAGATTTGCCCAATGCAATATGTCATTTCATTTCTTGACTGCTGCTTCCATGGGCGTTGATTGTGGAGCCAAGTAAAATGAAATCCTTAACAATTTCAGGGATTCACAGACAACTTCACAGTTACCTAGAGGGATCTTAAACTAGGTCTTTAGTCTTGAAAATCAGGGAATTAGTCACTCAATCTCTCTTCCTCAAGTCTCAGCCGAATTTCAGATGACAAAGGCTGCCCAATAAGTGACTTCTCAAAATGAGATATATTAAACATGTTAAATACAAAACAGGTTGAACGTGGTTACTAACATAATCCCTCTTCTCCCTACTATATTTTTTTTTTCTTACAGAAACAGTATCTAGTTCA
The DNA here is from genome assembly GCF_030014295.1 of Loxodonta africana. Taxonomy (NCBI): domain Eukaryota; kingdom Metazoa; phylum Chordata; class Mammalia; order Proboscidea; family Elephantidae; genus Loxodonta; species Loxodonta africana. The sequence goes on along the minus strand of NC_087347.1, from coordinate 33,877,565 downwards.
CAAATGGCCAGCCTGGCATTTTAAACTCACTTTTCATGGATCAAATGAGTAAAAGAAGAAGGGCTGCCTCAAATAAGCTATCTACCCTTTCACAGAAACAGTTTCTTCGCATGCCCTTTCTGTATTTTATGGGTTTTCATAATAAGGAATCACATACAGTTGAGCTCTCCTTCCTCTGGGCTGGTTACCTAGCTGTCCTAATCAACCAGTAATTAAAATAAAAACCACTCCAGATAATTGGCAGTCTTCTCTAATTGAAAACTAGGTAGATTATCATTTGGCCCAGGGAAATGCCCCACTCACATACTGTAATATGTACTACCATCTGTCTATTAAATTAGCCATTGTAAAGTATTAACATACAAATGACTACTATAGGGTTATTACAAAAGCCATCCTAGCATTTAATTCATTACTTTTTTCATTTTGTTGATTTACCCTTTTTTTTCCTAGAAAACAATAAGAAAAAGTATTTTAGGGTTGATATGAAGGAGAGGCAATAACTTTTGCCATGCAACACAGACATGTTTAGCATGATTATAATGTCTACACTTGCTATACAAAGGCTTTGCTTTCTAAGGAATAACATAGACATTGAACCAAGAAGCTAGAACAAATTACATGAAAATATTCAATGCATTATTAGCGCTGAGGGCTCCCAAATTCCTCATCGTAATGCCACACATTTATTCCCAGTGCAAGTCGAACACAAAAGTGGAAAAGAGAGTAAAAAACTGGCCTACCAATCATAGAAACTGTGCGGCGGTCCAGAAAATCCTTAGAATACACTTGGCATATATTAAGAAAATACACTAACTCTATTCTTCCTGAAAAGGTATTTCTATTTGAGTGAGAAAAAAGGCTAATTCATAAATATCAACAAACCTTGAAAAGAACATCAATAGACATTATCAGGGAGGCAACCTGATACTGTCCTCTGTATAGACACACTGTTATGCCACATCCATGTCTTTTCAAACACACTTGTACACGTAATAAATAATACCAGTAGTAGCATCTTCAATTAGATAGGACAAAGATACATAGTCACACATTTAATGAAACGAAGTAGACAAAAACAGCATGAATACATTCTCCTTTCCCTGTCAAAGCCAGCCCTGGCACTAAAAGAATACCCTCCCCCCAAAAAAAAAAAAAAAAAAACCCTCTATGTTGACTCATCCTGATATCTTGGGGATGCGTGTTTTGTCTACTGGCTGGCATAGAGTAGGTCTTATGAAATGTATGCTGAATTTGAATGTGGACTGATGATGCTCCAGACAAGGTCAAACCCCTATCCATGTAAACACTCATCAACTATTAGGCAGAAATTACTTAAGACACTGAATAAGTCAAACAATAGCTGAAAAGCTATCTAAAAAATTCAGAGGAAAACAGAATTGCAAGAAAAGTGAGAAACACTTCCCAATCACATACTTTGTTGACAATCACAGAAAATAAGCTTATTTTCAGGATTTTGAATATAGAATGAAGTCTTTGCCATAAATGTATTTACTCTGGAACCATGACTTTCTTGAAATATTTGCTCTGTTCTAAAGATGAAAAAAAAATCACTTTTTTTAAATCCCTATCATTCACTCCCTGATACAAGGACCAGATCAAGCTCAGTCTTATTCTACTCTTCACAGCATCTCACATAAACTTACAGTACTTTAGATATTTAGTGATGATGCAATGGTATGATGTTTAATTAATTAAAAAAGAAAACCCTTTAAGAAATCATTTTTTTAATCAAGATAAAAGAGAAAGCTTTTAAATATGAAAACTATAAATGAATGATCTAGAACTACGTACAGCCAAGGATCTAGGGTCTCTGAAAGTAAAATGGAAACCTGAATTTTATTTTGTTATTGAAAGCACAGGTTTAATATGGCTTTTTCTCCTCTAGATTCTTTTACGTGCAAAAACACATAGCATGTAAATCATATTATTTCAGTCAATTAATGAAAAGCTGTACTTTCCCTAAAATTGGATTGTCATGGATTATTTACATTGCTGGTCCCATGACATTAAAGTAAGTGGCAAATTTTTCTCCTTTATGAATAACTGTAATTACATTATATTTAAAATGAAATATTAAAATTATAAGGAAAACGCACACATGCATTACCATAGGGTAGACATCAGGGAATTGATAACACATCTTTCTCTCTTCCCATACATACACATGCTTTTTATAAAATTTTTCATCTACTCTAAAAGTTTATATCTTCTTTCCAGTTCAAACATACAACAAAGTCATTCTGTTAAAACCTTCAAAATTAGAATCTGCTAACTTTGGATACTGGGAAAAGAAGTATATGTGAAGTTTGTGTCCTATCTTCCCCAAAATTTAGGATTATTGAACAAATAATTATTTTTTCATTTGCTTTCACCAACTGCTAAAATGCATTATTTTCTGGACAACTGTAGCTTATGACACCTAAAAGAATTTCTCTTTAAAACAAATTACTTTAGTATCAAACTAAATTAAGAGCAAATTAACTTGTATTCATTGTGGATTACCATAAATATTTATTGTGGATTAAAAATAATAAAAATCATCACTTTTTTAAGTGTTTAAATTTTTCCCTGCATTGTTCTAGGCACTTTATTCACATTGTATTATTTCATCTTTATAATAATTCTGTGAACAAAACCAAAAACCAAACCCATTGCCATCGAGTGGATTCCAATTCACAGTGACCATTTTATCCTATTCTATAATTTAGTATATTATGACAAATAGAAGATTAATAATTTTCCCAGTGTCACACAGTTTGCAAATGACAGAGCTAGATTTTTACTCATCTGACTGATCTCAAATCAGAATTTCTCTTCACTATAACACAGAATCTTCCCAGCTAAGTTTCATATGGCAAAGACTGCTGGTTCTTTGCTAAACCCACTTCTAAGGACACAACTTGAACATACCCTTGGAGGTGGGTGTAACCATGAACTAAATTCTAGCCAAGAAAATGTGGGTAAAAATTGCATATACCCCTACCAGGTTTAGCTCATAGAAACTTCCAACATGCAAGACCACATTCTCTTTCCCCCCCATCTGGCTGCAGTCAATCACCAGGCCACATTGAAAATCACATGTTGAAGACGGCAGAGCCTTCAGAAGTGGTTCAATCAGAAACACCTGCACTAAAACGTTATGTAATAGGAAATAAACTTATTGGGTTAAGGTACTGTGATAGAGGACATTGGGGAAGGGAGTTGCTTATTTTCTATATCAGCTGGTATTACCCTTACTAATTCAAAAGATGTCATCTTTTAGTTACCAAATCAAAATACGACTCTGACTCCAAGTTTTTAATTGAAAATATCTCAACTAAAAATTAAAATTCATTTCTTTAACTGTCTCAACTTTGTCCTTCACAACATGCAATGATAATGACTTTTATCCCACTCTTAAACAAACACACATGTTAAGAGAAATGGGAACCTGAAGACAGAAAGTCTAAATGAACTGAATTTTTATCACTTCAAATGTAAATAGCATCCAAATGCGGTTTTGAACTGAGGTTTAGATACTTTTTCTTTGCAAATTCAGGTGTCAGGGATAATAAATGAATCATTCATTTGATGCCTATAATACTTTAAAGAAATCAGAACAAGCTCCAAAGACAAAAAGCAACAGCGCACTCAGAAGCATTTCAGCATTTGAAGTTGATATAACAACGCTGACAAGTACACAAGATAACTACTTTGTTCTGTCATGCTATGTCAGGCTGTAGAAAACACAAAGCATTATGTGACCTTTAGAGAAACAGCCAAAAGTAGCTTGATTTTTGGTCTTTAATATGGGAGTTTTTGTAGTTTTGAACGTCTTGCCTTTTGCCAGAAAGAGAAAAGAACGTTAATGCATTAAACATGCCTAAGGTAAGACTGGGTGGAAACGCTGATTGCTAGTTGAAAACAAAACAATTAGTTAAGTATCTGTGTTATGCTGACTCCTTGGAAATTTCTATGTATTAAATATCTAGTTCCAAAATTCACCCATATGTATGTATATTGGCCATGGTTGGTCTTAGACTATATGGAGACTCTCTGATTTTTTTTTTTTTTTTTTGGTATACTGCTTTTTCAAAGTACTGACTGACTACTTCATGTTCCTCCCTAACTTACCAGAGGCTACAACTGCAGCTGCCCCAATTTCCAGCTCCATCAAACTCTGGCACAGTGCAGACTCCTCAGAGATGAGAATATGGTGCAAAAGGTAGGTAGCTATTTGGTGACATCTATCCAGGTGCTCCTTGGAAACTCTATGGGGCAGTTCTACTCTGTCCTATAGGGTTGCTATGAGTCGGAATTGACTCAATGGCAGCAGGTTTTATCTTTTAGATATGCATAGACACTTCCCCCTCCCCCCCAAAAAAAAAACTCTTCTCCTAGGGATAATTACTTAACTCCAATGAATAAGTGAAAATTTCCAAAGTACCTTAAAGTAAATTTATAAATAATTGACATTGAAATTACCTGAAGATATACATTTTAATCATTAGAGTAACCATTAAAAATAACTTTAAAAGAGGTACTGAAAAGATTTATAGAGAAGATATAATAATAATAATAACACATTTGACTAATTTTTTTTTTTTTTTTTTTTAAGAAGGCAGAAAAGGATGAACAAAGAGGTAAAGGGCAGATGGGACAAATGGGAAATAAATAACAAGGTGGTAGGACTAAACCCAACTATAGTAATATACATTAAATGTAAATGCACTAAACTCCCAAATAAAATTGTGGATGCCTGGGAAGTACTAAAACCTAGAAAGAGAGATGGAAAAGAAAGGAAAGAACAGAATAGGATAGAATAGAATTTCATTCTGCAGATGGGCCCAAGAACCTAAATCCATCAGATGATATTTATGCACAATGAAGTTTGGTCATGATTTGGTAATGCCTACGGCTGCCTCATAACACAGCCCTCTCCTCAAGCTATTTGAATAGGGAATACAATCTAGATGGCAATCAAAGAAGTTAGTACATACATGCAAGTGAAATACACCTGAGTAATATTCCAGGATAGTGATACTTGAATCCAAAGAATTGAAATGTATACATGATGTTATGGTTACATTATAAACCTTTTTGTAATTATGTATTAAAAAAAAAACCTGTGTGTGTGTGTAATTATGTGTAGACTAATATAACAGTGGAAACCCAGGTGGTGTAGTGTTTAAGTGCTACGGCTGCTAGCCAAAGGGTCAGCAGTTTGAATCCACCAGGCGCTACTTGGAAACTCTATGGGGCAGTTCTACTCTGTGCTATAGGGTCACTATGAGTCAGAATCGACTTGATGGCAGTGGGTTTGTTTTTGTTTTTGTTTTAATATAACAGCAATAGCAATAATGGCAAAGATAATTAAAAATATTATACAATAACTCTAACAAATTTATAACTGTTTATTCTTATAACAGATTTATAACATAAGAACTTCTCGGGAGCAGTAAAATGTTATAAAATCGGAAAGTACTGTTGGGATAGACAGTCCTTCAATGGGTTTCTTCTGCTCCTACCCATCTTGCAAGATCCAAATGGCCCTTTACATGAGCCATTTCTCAGGGCTGTGTTTGCAAGGAGCAACCTTAAAGGGATAAGGCAATATCTCCAGAGACAAAGAGTAGCCTTGTTTACTGAATGCTATAAAAGCAATGGATTCCCCAAAGTCAGTGTTCCTTTCCCATAATACAACCCACTGCATAAGCAGGTATCATCTGAGCTCTTTACGTCATTGTGTTGTGACTCAGTGAGTAGCGGATGAAAGAGGAATTGATGCAAACATGCTGAGCTTATGCTGCTTGCTATGACATGAGTAATGAAATCCTTTGTTTCTGACCCAGGAGTCTTGTATTTTCTGACACCATCCATGAAACAGTCGCACGCTATTTATCAGCTTGTAAGTAGGGTAAAATAAAATCCCAGACCAAACATATAATATTATTACATAGAAATCAAGTTTGATTAGTTTTAATGTTGTAAAAGTGACTGGTTAATATACATGAAAGACAATAAACTGTTAAGCATAATTTACTTATTGGCTTATATACTGTGTCACAATTTAGGGGCTACATTTTATGGATCAGTTATTCTAGAAATATTTGTTGTTAATTTCTGATTTTTGTCAAATTCAAAGTTGTTTAAAAAGACTCTAACTTAATATTTAAAGTCATAAGGTTTCTTACATAATTAACAACCAAATACTCATACAGTTAGTATAAGCAACAACTGAAATGTTATTAGGAAACCCCAAGACCATTAGAAATTTTATTTCTCAGATGATGTATGGAATCAAAGATCATCTAAATACATATATGCAAAATGTAATAGCTATCACAGTGAATGATGGTTCTAGTTTCAGCATTCTAGAACATTTTCTTCGGTAGTCTTTTCTAAAAGATTCTTAATACTCACAATGACAAGTATGCAATCTTTCCTCAAGCAATTTCTTGGGCTTTAAAAAGTGAATATACTTCTGAAATGTTCCCAGTATTCCAGTAATCCAAATGTTTCCAGTATTACTGTATTCATTATATCTCCAAATGTCTTCTTTGTTATCTGTCAGTTCTAATAATCAACTATGTCTGCACTCACTTTCATGCCCACCAAAACCTCTGGAAAACTGTAAGGCTTTGAATTAATTTGAAAATTATTTTTTTTCTAGTGTTCCTTAGATCTTGCATCATTTCTCGTTATACCTTTCAATAAATGCTGAAAATCTAGCTCCTTATCCTTAAAGTTTCTGTTTCCAGAATATTTCTCTGAAAGTAAGCTTGGAATAACCTTCATAAAACTTTGCTTATAGGCACTGGGTTGTTTTTTTTTAATAGTATTTTGCCAACCCCTTTGGAAATGTTGATGTTTAAGTAATTACCTAAGAACCCTATTACCCAAGAATGATAATTCCAAAACAAGAAACTGTAAATTATTTTTTAAACCCTAGAAAAAAAAATAGATAGGAATGACTAAAAAAAAAATAGATAGGAATTACTATATTACTTCACAATATATTGCTACAATTCCTCTTATGATTCCTGAAGATATTTGATATGTGTTTTTCATAAGATTCATTTTTTAAAGATATAATATTAAGGTCTTAACTAACAGCAATGGGTTCCAATTCTATTGATGTTATTATTGGTCATTGCTCAAATATCTCCCTCAGGCTAGAATCACAATGAATTAATAATCTTAACATATTTTGTTAATTTTATATAAAAAAAATTATTAGTGTTCTGTGATCCATCATCACAAATCATCACTATTAGAACTACCTGTGAATGTTGTTGTTGTTATGTGCTGTCGAGTCGGTTCCAACTCATAGTAACCCTACAGGGCAGAGCAGAACTGCCCCACAGGGTTTCCAAGGAGCTGCTGGGGGATTTGAACGGCGGACCTTTTGGTTAGCAACCGAGCTCTTAACCACTATACCAGGGCTCCATACCTATGAACAGTGTACTTTAAATAACTTTATGATCCTTTTTCCTAATAAAGTATTAAATGGGAATATCTACCTTTGGAATCAGAAAAACATAGATTCAAATTCTGCCCCTATTGTTTGCTAGTTATGTAAACCTAGGTAATTTATTTTCCTCTAAAAGTCTCCATTTCTTCAGCAGCAGCATGTGGACAAAATTCCCTACTTTCCAGGGTATTGTTCAGATTGAAACGAAATCTTGTGTATTAAGCATCTATCACAGAGCTCAGCAGAGTATGTGCTCAGTAAACAGCAGCTATAACATTGTAACTAATACTACTTCGTTGATTGAATTATTAGGATGTTTTAGAAGATGCTGAGTTAGTAATATATTGGTTTTTGTGTATTAAACTCTGACATAAATTTCATTTTCATTAGCACTCATTTGATCCTAATGAAATAGTTGATTAAACTAGGGGTTTTAGACTACTTTCAATGCTTAATTAACAAGCAGTTAACAATGAAATCTTCCAAGATTTTGTTAGAAAATACCAACATGTAATAAGCATTTCAGTTAAAATGATTTTAAACAAAAGCATAATCACTTTGCCATAGGTAAAATGATTATATAACTACTCCCATTCTAATAGATTAATTCAACAATAAATTTGGGTAATTTCCAACATGACTATTATGTAATACAAATAAAAGCGAAGTGTACAGAAGTCCACATCCTTATATAAACTACCGAAGTAATAAACTGGTTTGACAAGTTGCAAAAGAAAAAAGTCCATAGGCAGGTGAAGCACTTGAAAATATTTGACAGAGTAAAATCTAAGTTACCTCCTCACCTCACATCTCACCATCCCAAATCTTAAATAGGATTTGGCCAAAGGCTTTTCCATAATTCAATGTTATTATTTTAGGATACATTGAAAATGTTATAAATGCAATTAAAAACTTTAAAGATAACATTATAGCATAGTATGATCAAATGAATTATCAGACTATAAAATTTTTTAACAAATCAGAGACCACACGATTTTCAGCAAGTATAATGGGGCAGTTCACATTTTGCACACTACATTTACCTGATTGAAAAGCCTCAGATCATAACAATCTTCAACATTTTAAGTAGGACATTTACTAAAATGACATGATATTGTTGTGTTAGGTGCCATCAAGTAGGCTGCAACTCACAGCAAACCTGTATATAACAGGAAGAAACACTGCCCAGTCCTGCATCATCCTCAGAATTGTTGAATGACAAATGACATAATACTTCATTTATACTCCACCAATAAAACATCTATCTGGAAAAATAATATCTAGGACAAATAAATGGTCATTTTTATTTCAAATTCCCATAAAAAAAAAATTAGCTAATAGAAAATTGAAGTTAAAATAATTTTCCAAGTATATGTGGAATCACCAAGAGTGTCAAATGACTGGAATATTTTCAGGACTATTTGATTTATAACCAGTGAAATCATAATAACAAAATACTTAGAAGAAAATATTACTCCAAAGAAGAGTAATATAATAACTTACATGAAAATGATTAGTTCCGTTTCAGTATATGGTCGGAGCTCTATAAACAGATATTTTAGAGGAAGATAAACAGTTTATCTTTCTGTAAAGTAAAATGTTTTCAACTGCAAATACATCGAAAACTTTGACTTAATATAGGTATATACAACTAAAGATGCCACATCAGTTTTAACCTTCTTTTCTGTCTTTTCTCAAACATTTTAGGCCTTCTCCAAATAGTGTGCCTTTTCATGAAAAGCTAATAAATGTTCCATCATTAGGCTTCCAAGGAAAAACATCATGGCAAGTAACATACCTCCCAGAATAACCACAAATCTTTCATGAGAACCTAGGAATCTTACCTGAAATTCAAGCGTAATGTTCAAGGAATAAAAGAAACTTAAAGACATCTAAAGGAAGAACCAGCTAGCATTATTATTTCTCTTGCAACTATTATAAAATTTAGGACAAATTTAAAGCATAATGAAATAATACCATTACTTGAACAAAAGGGATTTAGAATTTTTAGCTGTATTCCTTATGACCCTAAGCCACCTACCTGTCTGTCTTCAGCCTCTATTCTTGTATTTCTTTCTGTAGTGGATTCTCCGATACTAACAGATGCTATTTTTTTCTTTAGACTTGCCTATTTCTTCCAAATGGTTACAAAGAGGGTATCAACCTAATGTGAAAAGGAATACATCTGAATGAATCTGCTTAGGCAGCTGAACAGGGTGCATATTAGAACAGCTAGTGCTTGTATCAGTTAATATATTTTGGCAGTAAATGTGGCTTTAAAAATAAATGATAAATTTTCTTTTGTATAGTAAGTCCAGAGCTGGGGATATTTTGGGAACTCAACAAAGTTATAAAGAGCCCAAATGTTCTCTTTCTATTTCATTTTTCTTGATATTATGAATTTTGTCCCCCCAAGATGTGTGTCAACTTGGTTGGGCCACATTCCAAGTATTGTGTGATTTTCTACCATTCTCTCATCTTATGTGATTTTCCTGTGTTGTAAATCCTACTTCTATGATGTTAATAAGGCAGGATTGGAGGCAGGCATGTTAATTCAGCAGGACTTATTCAGCAAGATTAGGTTGTGTCTTAAGTCAATCCATTTTGAGATATAAAAGAGGGAATCCAGCAGAAAGACATGGGGACCTCATACTACCAAGAAACAAGAGCTAAGAGAATAATGCATCCCTTGGGCCCAGGGTCTTTTTGCTGAGAAGCTCCTCAACTAGGGAAGACTGATGACAAAGACCTTCCCCTAGAACCAAAAGAAAAAGCCCTCCCCTGGAGCTGGCACCCTGAATTCAGACTTCTAGCCCCCCAGACTATGAGAGAATAAATCTCTGTTTGTTAAAGCCATCCACCTGTGGTAATTCTGTTATAGCAGCAGTAGATAACTAAGACACTTGGTATGCTGTCTATGTCTTTGTCCAGTACTACAAAATGGGTTAAATCAGTTCCAGGTATCACATGCAGACACGGTGGTGTCAAGCCTAAAAAAAAGGGGGGGAGGGTATTTCCCCTGCACATGCCTTTCATTAGCGAAAATACATTCCCCTTGAAGTTCAGAAGACTTCCCCTTTCACAGACAAGAACTCTATCCCATTTTTCATGACTGAACCAAGCACTGACATGGAAAATGAAATGCTGATAATTGCTTTAAACCAATTATGAGTCTCCCCCCAGATAGGCGGACAACTTAAGTAAATTTTACTCTGCCATTAAAGAAGAAAAGGAAGTCACTGTTGAAATACCCACTAATAGTTTCTACCCTATGCCTTTGGAATCAGGGAAAATTTGACCTAGACTCTCACTCCATATCTTAAGAACTCTTTAATCTTATGCAATTACTTAACCTCTATGAGTGTCCATTTTCTTTTGGAGAGAGAGATACAGATGTAGATGTAGATATTCCTTAAACAAATCTGTGTTAGCAGAAACATGCAGAAAATTTTTCTGAAAGTATATAGCCTGATGCATGGTAAGAATCCAATAAATATTACTTTTATGCATTTTCTTTAATCTCTCTCTCTACATTTTCCTTCTTCCCACAACCCAAGCCCAATAACCTTCCAAGAGTCTGACCTAAATTAGATTATCTCTCTAAAACTCTCAATTTTAAATAGTCTTTCACTTGGTACTTTAATATATCATTCTAGATATTCCACTATACCTGAATATCTGAGTTTTCTGCATCTTCACTCTCACAAGTCAACTCAAACGAAATAGTTTTTCCTTTGTTTGTTTTATTTTGTTTTGTTTTACCATGTGCCCAACATCATGCTAAATGCTTTATGCACATTTCCCCAGATGATCATCACAGCAGCCTTGGCAAACAGACTCTAGTATTTTAAAGATGAGGATACTGAGGCACAGAGGTGCTAATTAAGTTTTCCAAGATTACATGGCTAGTAAGTCCCAAACCTGGAACTTGAACTCAGGTTTGTTGACCCCAAAGCTCATACTTTTAGTTACTATACTCTAAAACTGAAGCTATTTAGTATGTTACTTTGCTATCTATTATTGCTTATAAGTGGTCTCAGAGAACTCCAAGACAATTAGCCTTTAGAGGAAAACAAAAATAACCACTTCTAAATATCTGAGAAGATAACAAAACATGTTATTCCAACTCACTTTTTTCTGGTTTCAATTAAATTTGTTTGCTCACTATCAACAGCAACTGGTCAAACAATACTTTGTTGCATTGTGACAAAATACCCAAAAGAACTACTGACAACATATTTTGTTACATTAAATAACTTTTAACTTTGTATAATGGTACTATCCTTCTCCCCCTTAAAGTAGAATGTCAATAATTACATCTGTTACAAAGTGAATCAGGCACTTAAAATCAAAGATACATCTATATAACACTTTCACTTTGCTTAAATGTTATCTTTTGATGATGTCATCATTCTTCAAATGATCAGTTTTCATATAAACCCATAAAATGTTACACACATATGCCCCCTCCAGTAATGTGTGCTAAAAATAATTCACTACAACAATTAGAAATAACCGGAAACAAAAGGAAAAACAAAACAAAATAGAGCACCAGAACAACAGAAAAAAAAAAAGCAACAACATTATTCCATCCATAAACATAGATTCCTGATGGCGTAGTGGTTGAGTGCTACAGCTGCTAACCAAAAGAACAGCAGTTCGAATGTACCAGGCGCTCCTTGGAAACTCTGTGGGGGCAGTTTCTACTCTGTCCTACAGGGTCTCTATGAGTCAGAACTGACTCAACGGCAGTAGGTTTGGTTTTTTTGGTTTTGGTAAACTTTCATAGATGTATTTCCTGGAAAATATGAAAGGATAAAATAGAAATGATTCCACCTTCGTAAGTATCAAAATATGAACAAGAATGAAAAAAGAAAAACTAAAACAGTTTTGGGTATGCATGCATGTGGCTAAGAGCTTTGGCTCCACACATAACAAAGAGGTTTCTTCCACAGTAAAAATATTAAGTGATGCAAAACATTTTCGATAGCAAGTGTCTGATACATATTAGGTCTATTTGTGGTTGAATAAATTATTATATTTAGCGCTACTGTGAAAGATATGTTTAAGATTTTAAAAATACTTAATCTAATTTATAGCACACACATTAATTGAACATTCAAGTTAAATAATTAAGGGGGAAACTAGAGCCAAAAGCTTTTTATATTTCCTTCTGGAAATTTTTGTAAGAGATTATATACCTAGGGAATACAAACATACACATTTTAATAGAAATTAATGACTTAATGTTATTGTATATAACTACATAATGAAAAAGACAGTTTTCAAACTGCAATTTAAAAGAAGAGATTAAAATTACTGTTAACCTCAGGATACAGAATTCTTAACACTGTGAGGAAATAACATTTATATTCTGCAGATCACTCTATGAAGATAAAAATAAAAAGGTCAACTTGTACAACTAGTATAATGATATTCAAGGTTTTCCACTGATATTAATATTTAGGAAATCTAATAAATAGAAGAAAAACAAAATATTTTTAAATAAATATTAAGTTTGGCAGGGGAGCAAATTGGTGAAACTTTCATTAGGCCAATGAAGAAAAAATACCAAAGCTTAACTTTTTTTTTTTTTACCTTTTGGCCCTGTAGAAATCTATTCTGAAGAAATAATCACAGCTATGTGTGAAAATTTAACTGAAGGATGTCCTCTGCAGCTTTTAAAAAAAAATAGGAAACAATTAAAAAGTGAAATAAACTTTAAAGACCAACATAAGGGAACTGAATAAATAAACTGTGTTGTTTACAAATAATAAGAAAAAGTTATAACTAAATATATTGTTGCAAATAAGAATTTCAGATATGAAAATATGTTCTGGGTGTAAAATAAACACAAAGCCTTGCTATGAAACAAAACAGTCATATAATATTATTTCTGTGAATATTACTATAAACACACACAAACATACACTCACATGCAAACAAAAAAGGTATTTAGCAATATGCAAAACGTTCTTAGCATAAGCCGTTATTAGTGGTTATTTCTAAGAGGTAGGGTTACAAGTGATTTTCCCTCCTTTTTGCAATATAGTAAAAAATGTATATTTCTCAAGTTTTCTGAAATATATTATTTCAAGAACAATGTAAAAGTTACATTTTAAATGTACAAAGAGAAAGCAATGATAGAACTGCAGACTGAATGATTTCATCTCAATTTGTATATAGTTGGGTGGGTAACAGAAAAAGCCAGACGACACTGACTGGCTGCCTATTCTTAAGCAAATAATTTCTTTGAGTCTTAATTTTATTATTTTGTAAAATAAATTAACTGGAAAAGATCCTTTTAAGAACCTTCCAGCAAATGATTCCCTGTCTCATATACATTAGAAAAAGAGCAAGCATTGAAATGTAGTTAATATGGTAGTAACCAAAGAATCCATCACCTTAGTACAGTGTGCTGAATTTCTATGTGTCTATTTTTCAAATAGCCTAGAGGTTCTAAATATCTGAAGTTTTGTTGCTGATGTTCTTTTGTAAGTGGCAAATATATTAAATCTTATAGTCTTGATTTTTTTTTACAGAGATTGAAATAATCTAACTATGATGCCAGGCCTAAATATTCTGTCTTTGTACATCAGGCTGTCTGATTCCACTACTGTGCAATGCCGGTTACAATACCGGACAAACGAATGGCTAGGCAGAACGTGCAAATAAATTCAACGGACTAAATTCCATTGAACTGTGTTTGTATGACATCCACAAACTTCAGTGTGAGATAAGTTTGAGTAAAGGCTTTAATTTCTGGCTCACAATCACTACAAAAGTTTTCCATACTGTCTGTACGACATCTGTTTGTACGTCTTAGAACAAATAAATGTTCGTGAATCACAGTTGAAAATTTAAAATGACCATATATTTTAAAATTTTCTTTGAGAAAGAGTTTCAAGGTCTTATTTTTGGTTTGTACCAAGTACATGGCTTCTTTTTATGTTTTGTTGTATTCTTCTTGTTCTATTAATCATTTTGATATTTACAACTGATGGGATTTGTCAGAGAGAGTGAAGGACAGTGTGAAGAAAATGATATTGTCTTGGCTTGAATTAGGGAAGCTGAAACATACATTGTCATCCTTGTCCAAAAGCTGTATTTGCAACCACTGTATTACTGTGTTCAATCTGTAAAAAACATTTCAGTACAATATTTTGCCAGCTGATGAAAGGTTAACAGAAAAATATATAGAATGCAAGGAAATGGCATGAGACTGTTTACTATATATTTCCACCACACCATTATCATCAATGACTATCCAAATGCTTAGAATACAAGGGGTTATTTGCAGTGTGTTGAGTGGCAAATTCGATGTAATAAAAATAGCCAGTGTAAACTCCCCCTTGTTAGCATGAGAGTGACTGCAAGCCAAGGTCGGTTCTTTTTTTCATTCTCTTCTTTCTTCTTCTCTCTCCAGCCATGGAAATAGCGCTCAGTTATTTCTGCATGGATGCCAGGTGAATGAGGCTGTCACTTCTCCTTGCAAAGCTGTTTACTACAGGTCACTGACATAACACAGCTATTTTTTAAATGAAAAAAAAAAAGTTATATAGCATTATCTCACTTACTGAGGTATCTGAAAGGAATGTGCAGAGCGTTATTTATTTATACAGACGTCTGCTGAGAGGCGTCATCATGCTTTGAGGGGCCTCCTGCTGGCAAAGTGAGCAACCTTGTAATTATAAGAATTAAATTGCTGCACACCGTATGAAAGAAAACATAACACAATCCTATGGTATGGAGCTGTTTTGGTTTTGAATCTGTAAAAATACATTATTCCAATGAAGACACAACTTGGAAAACGTCAAAGCATATCCCTAATTGGGAATATCCATGTAGTTTTATTGTTGTTAGTTATAATATCTCTATCTATCTATCTGTGTTTATGGAGAAAACATGTATCTACTTTGATGATACGTTAGTCTAAAGCATGAATAATTAATTGTTAAGGAATTGATTTTCTAGATAAGTGCACCTCAGTTTGCTGTTTTCAAGGGACAAAGTCCAGTGGATAAAATAGTATTCTTAGAAAACATAAGTCTAAATATTGTCTCTGATCTCAATCACAGATATGAGAGCAATTAGCTCTTCCTCCACAATGCTTTCACTGAAAACTACACTCATGTATGAATGTTATCCCTCAGTTACAAATTATATAACTTCATTGCCAAATTTGCCAAGACACACTTAAAAACCATGAGAAATAACTGGGCATTTAGCTTCAAGGCTACTAAATATATTTCAACATTTGCATACTTGTAAAAATTACAGAGCATAACAGCATGCACTAAGAGAACTGCAGTGATGCATGAAGCCACTAGGAATCAAAATATTTGTATAAAAATAAACCATTTATGGCACTATAAGTCCCTGCAAGGTAAATTTTGAATTCTTGTTGTGAAGGACAACTTTGGAATCTGCTTATATTTAATAATTTCCAAAACAGTTTAGAGATTAGAGAGTACAAGTTATCCAATGAACTTGTCCATAGCTGAAACATAGAAAGGGGAGGGAGAACTGGCAAAAGGAATAACTACCCTGCTGAGGTCATATCTGCTAGCCCAGCCTCTCCATCTCATGTCTAACTCCTGCTGGAGAAACAGAGATTTCAGAGGCAGGAGGTGGGATGATACAGGGTTTTAGAGCATGAATAGTTGTGTGTCAGGCAACAATCCTACTGAAGACTTCTATCACAATTCCTGGAACCACTCCAAATAGGAATCACAGTCAAAAGGGACAGCTGTTCTATCACCTTCTACGCAAAAAGCTATTTGGGACTGCCACTGCTACCATCTTGTGTGGCCCAAAATCACATGCACAGGTTCCCCTAATCAAGATTTCTGGTCGGGAAGAACGAGCTCCCTATAAAACCTAAGCTATTCTTCTAAATTTTATTTCTCAAAGTGGAAATAAATACAGAGATTTTTATTCTTCTAAATTTTATTTCTCAAAGTGGAAGTAAATACAGAGATTTATTTAGCCTTCTTCTCAGCAATATAATGCTGTATAGATCATTCATCCCTGAATCTAAGAAAAATATGTACAGCCAATCCTATTTAATTGGAATAATTTTAAATCTTTTTACTATTAGAAAAGGAAGAGACAGGACTTGAACTATGAATTACTAGGAGTTTTATGCAATATAGCATACTGAACTTTTATCAAAAAACACACGATTTCCCCAAAATCTCTTTCTGGAAAAATTACAAATCATCATGTTCTTTTCAAGAAAATATTGATGGTGGTGGTGGCACTGGGGATACTAAAGCTACTGCATGGAACAATAAGTGAATAAAAATGGCTATTATAAATTGGCCTTATTGAAATCTGAGAAAAATATTTCATTTTCAAAATCAATACTTTCCTGCATTTAAGCAATAGTCATTTCAGGCAGGTACTGCACAGGCAACCTACTTTTGCTATATTTGAATAAGAGGTACAAAATCAAATTCTGAAAAAGTATTTGTAAGGTTTAAAAATACTATCATTTTATAAGAGGCTAATTCCTCCTGGCAACGAAATGCACATTTTTTTCCCTTAAAGGTGTCAAACCTTATTAAATTAATGATAAATTAAAAACTGAATCTATTCAAGAACAGTAAAGAGACCTTTCTCTTTTGTTTCTGAGATCGAAAGTTAGATGCCACCACAGCAACATTACAGAACTGAAGCTCTGTGACTAACAGAATCCTAAAACGATGGGAAATAAAAGTTAAAAATCCAAAGTGCTACACGCAGATTAAGAGTGCATATCAAATCACTATTACAGGTTAAAGGTAGTTGATGACAACTATCAAGAAAATAAGTGACATAGTTGGAATCATGGCAAACTCCTCGAAATGTACACATAAAATAAAATAAAATAAAATAAAATAAAATAAAATAAAATAAAATAAAATAAAATAAAATAAAATGCTTTGATATTCGGCAGTAGTGGTGGGGGAAGTTTATTTCATAAACTCATGGAACTCTAATACCACAGTACTTTAAAATTACAATGATATATTTTAAGTTAGAAAGTCATAATTAGTAACAAAACATAGAATTTGACTTCCCCTTATAATGGGAAAGGCATTTTCTAGACTGGTTTGTGGACAGCATATTGACTGGCAGGAAAGATTAAGATTGCTTTGTAGGAGCAGAAGGACTTGGTTCTTGATTCATGGATGCAATTAGAACCACTCAGGGGTGGAGGACAACAGGCTCTAAAACAAAAGCTAGCGCAGAGTGAGACAGAGGGAGGAGAGACTGGCTGAATGTTATGTGGTAGTTATCTCAGCTTTAGCAGTTTACCTCACTCTGCTCAATATCCCTGCTTCTCATCAACTGAATATATCTTTCTTTAAACTCAAACCTTAAAGGTTAATTACTCTCATTTCTATCATCTCACCATTCTCATTGCAGGAAAGGACTAATCCAAATTACGCCATCAAGTACCTGGTGAAGTGTTACCATAGTAACAACTATTGTCATTTAAGGAATGCACTCATAGAGTCCAGTCTGCTTACCATATCTTCATTTAAAATATATCAGTACATCCAAATTGGAAAACAAAACAAAAAACTCCTTTTAAATGTCTTTATACTCAAACATGCAGATAATATTTTTGTCCTCTAAATTTGCCATCAACCATAGGCTAAAGAGAATATCATAATAATGGCAAATAATAACAAAATCAAGGGGGGGGGATTAGTGGCATTGGCTTGGATTATGATATAATATCCCACTTTATTTGCTTGCATTTATGTAAAAGAGTTATAATAGCTACATGAAATCTTGAAGCAGGTCAAAGCTAACACACGCATCTAAAACACATTTGAAATTTAAGAAGACATTGGCATGTGACAATTATTTTGTTGGGTTACTGTCATCACTTTAAAATTGTTAGTGATTCAACTGCTGCATATACATGTCTTTATTTCAAGAGTATGTCAGGGAACTGATAGAAACCTAATCACACATCCCACTGGCCGTACTGTTCTGGAGCACCACCTGTCAGCTGAATAAGATAATGACATGTGGTAGAGCTTGTGAGTGAAATTTTTACCTACCTCTTAGTCTACAGATAATAGTCTAAATAAAAAAAAAAAAAAAAAAAGTTATTTTTTTGCCTAAATGGGCAATTCACATTCACAACTTGAAAGATTCCGGATTGGCAAATAGGAAAAGTAACTATTTTCTTGATCTGACTCACTGCCTCTAGGGAGTTTCAGGTTGGAAAACTGCAAGCTTCAGAAGAACAGAAATTGCCTTTCCCATTAGTAACTCTTTTCCTAAAATATGTAAGGTTTTGAGGTGTTCCAGCATTAATCATGGAGTGGGCACTAGTGGCATAGCTCTATGAATTAAAAACTTCATGATATCAAGCACAGTCTTTATCTGATCCCTTCATTATCTAAATGAATGTATAAAGACCACGATAAAGGGAAAACATTTGATAATCACAATTCGCTGTTTACCTTCTACGTGGCAAAATCTGTTCAGTATTTGTACACAGATTTTGAGGATTCAGGTCTAACATGCAGATTTTTTTTTCCAAAAATGCATTCAGTCTTACATTATTAGCTGTGTCCTATCTTCAAAAGTTTAAATGCCTATGAAATGTAACATAAAAAGTTATCTCATGAATTTGATTAAAAACCATTTTCTCTTGAAGGCACTTTAAAAAACAATAAGGATGAAAGGACAGAGGACTTGAGTTTGCCAGGTAAACATAAATCTTTGGAACAAAACTGTCTCTCTAAGCTCTTTTTTTTTTTTTTTCTTTTATACCAAAACTATAAAAACAGAATATGAACGGAAAATGATTTAAGTAAACTGCCCCTCAGAGACAGCCAAATTCTTCCTCAAATAGTCTATTTACAGTGCCCATGTCAGTCCATATTCTGCACAATATTGCATCACGTGTTTGTAAACATAAGATACATACTTAAGTTCAAATTATGAAAAAGGGGGGAAATCCATGCTCTTTTCAAATTTAAAATTATGTAATTTTAAATTTAGGATGCTGCTTCTTTTTTTGCTTTTAATTGCCTTAGCAATCATACTACTGGTAATAATAATCAATATAAATAATTAATACTTATTGACCACTTATTTTGTGCCTGATACTGCTTTGTATGCATGTATCTCATTTAATGTAACTATGATGATGGTATTAATATTAAGTCTCATTTCCAGATGAAAAAAATTGAAGCTGAAAAAGATGAAGTAACTCATAGTCATACTGTTAGGATTCTTACATAGACTATTTAACTCATCAAGTCCCTCTGCTTAATGTCTGCTTTACTAACTCTCTGCAGTATTTTACTTCCCAGTGTCAATTTTTAAAAATTACTGAAGTAGTTACTCTCTGACGTATTAGAAATGTGTAAAAAATATGACAGCAGCATATAATCCTGTTTCTGGCTGTGGTACACGCACAAATTACCTGGTTGTTAATAATTATGATGGACACAAAATAATTGTTAATGGTCTGAAATAGTTAATAATTTTTATACTATCAACATTACTTCTTAGAGAATTTATTTTCATATACAAAATAGTGAAGATTTTGAACCACGTGAAATCAGTAGTTATGAGACTAGGTCATGGAATCAGAAAGACCTGTATTTGCACTGCGGAGCCTGTGCCTTCACAGTTATATTCCATTTGGCAAGTTATTTAGTTACTCCAAGCTTCTGTTGCCTCACCTGTAAAATGGGAATAATGTACAGGTGTGAAGATTACTTGAGCTATTGCACAATAAGTGCTTAGCCCAATTCCTGAAAGGATAGGCCCTTAATAAATATTAGATATTATGATTTCTGGGCTTTTTACCAAGAATAGGTAATTTGTGGTTTACAGACATTTGTACCAATTAAGATAAGTACATTAAATTGTGAAAAGAGATATAAGTAAAATTTTGGGCAGGTTGAGTTGGAGATACTGCGCTACTTCTAAATAGAGATACCCAGCCAGTGTAGCAACAGGAAAGATTGGCTTTGGAAAGGGGTAAGAGCTCAGAATAATCTATACAGAAGTGACACTGGGCAGGGGACCTAGAAACTAAGACAGAAAATAATGAAGAAGACCAAGGCTAGATAAAACCTTGGGAATGACTTAATTTTTGCTGAGTGGATTATCTTCACTCATTGCTTCTTTAAAATCAGAGAACCATAATCTAAATCTACTGTATGCCTAATAGCCAAGCGGATTGTGAGAGTATTGTCTCTGTTTAGAAGTGGCTCTGTAATCTTTGCCAATGAGATAATTCTAAGTTTCTCTATCCATAAAATGCAGTTAATACTACCTACCATGCAGGTTTTCGGGAGACTAGAAGTAATACAGGAATCACAGCCACAGTGCTTGGCATATGGGAGGCGTTAAAATGGACACAGATTGCAGACGATGAAGAGAGATCATGCATCGGAAAGACTTAAGACCAAAAAAAAAAAAAAAAACCCATTGCTGTCGAGTCGATTTTAACTCATAGTGACCCTATAGGACAGAGTGGAACTGCCCCACAGAGTTTCCAAGGAGTGCTTGGTGGACTTGAACTGCCAACCTTTTGGTTAACAGCCGTAGTACTTAACCACTACGCCACCAGGATTTCCAAACTTAAAACAGAAGGTAGTATATGACAAACCCAGTTTTCATAGAGGGGAACCTAAAAAGAATGTTAAAAGAATGGCCACCAAATAAATAAGCAAAACATTTTAGTAGCATAGATCTTATCGTACAGATCCAAACGTGGTCGTAAGAGATTGAAATGCCAAATGCCTTGAAGTAAAACATTTCCAAAGTTGACCAATAAAGCTCAGGCATACGTGGCTATCAGTTCTCAGCATTTTCCACTCCTCCCCCAACTCCATGTCTAGTTTTCTGACTTCCTCCTGTGCCTAACTGTCTCCGCCTTCTTACATATTATTTCAGTTTATTTAGGCCCAGTCTTAATACTACCTGCTGGCACAAACGTAGGAACACAATGAAATATACACATTTTCAGCTTTTATGTCTTTTCCTTTATTTTGAGAGTGATTTATTAGCAATAACACATTGAATCAGAGATGTTAATGTCTAATATAAAAACTCAAGAAAAAATAAGTACAAACTATTTGATATTTAAGAAAAACAATTTTTAAAAACTCCTTCACAAATCCACCTATGAGTCAGAATCAACTCCATGGCAACGAGTTTGGGATTGGTTTATGAGGGACAGGTAGGGTGCTGAAAGAGTTGGATGGGAATCCTATCCATAGAGACAAGAAGTTTGGGTTTCATTGCCTCTATTTTTCAGAGGCCAGGAAAGGATATTTGGGCATGGTGTGCTTGCGACAGATCCTCAGGGCTAGAATGGAACTTAGAAGTCACAGAACCCAGACCTGACCCCCAACAGTGCTGACCAGCTGTTCTTCAGCTGCCTCACTCATTCCTTATCATCAGAGAAGAGGTTAGATCAGAGCTTACCACCCCACACATGAAGGAACTCACTCTCTCCCAGAACAGACCACTCCAACCTTGAGAAGCTCAAGCTATGAGAAGAAACTCCTTGGTAGTATTCAACTGAAATCTGAAGCCTTACAATTTCAAACAGCTGCTAATGTTTCTGTTCTCCAAGGCTACACAGGACAGTGCTAATCCCTCTTGTATGTAATAACAGCACTCCATCTATTGAAGACGGCTATGATGTACCCTTCCCCAAGCCTCTTTTCATGCTCTGCATCTCCCTATTCCTTCTATTATTCTTCCAATGAAATGGTACTCAATTATTCTGCTATAACGTAGTCCTCTTTGCAGAAAATAAATTGCCCATCCAAACCTAAGTTCGCAAGCGCATAATAATTACGCTGATATTAACCATGTCTACATCTTTTATTTTTAAATAAAAGTTATGACATTTTTTTTTTCTTCTCTTTACCCACCACAAATGAAAAGAGCAGGCGTGGTACCCTCAAGGGATAGTCCCATATCCTAATAACATAATACACACATCTGTCACAACTGACACCTTGCAGATAACTGTTCACTCTGATTAATTACACATGCATGTGATATGGTTATCACCACACAGATGATGGCTGTCACAAATTCATGGTGTTTTGACTCTTCAGCAATGCAATTTGTGGGCTAAAATGACATATCAGTGTCTTCCCTCACTCTCATGAAAATTTATAGCATTTGCTTTTGTAATAAGGAGCCTTGGCAGTGCAATGGTTAAGCACCCAGCTACTAACTGGAGGGTCCCACCAGCCGCACTGTGGGAGAAAAGACCTGAAGAACTGCTCCAGTAAAGATTATAGCCTAGAAAACCTTATGGGGCAGTTCCGCTCTGTCCTTAAGGCCAAGATGAATGAGAATTGACTTCATGGAGCACAACAACAACAGTTTTTGTCAGCTTCACTCACGTGGTTTCTTCTTAGGCTAACTCAATCTGTGGACCAGAAACATTCTTCTTTATTTAGAACATTTTCATCACCTCAAAAAGAAATCACATACCCTTTAGCTGTCATCCCCTCATCCCCAGCACTTCTCCCAGCCCTAACCAATCACTAATTTACTTTCTATATCTATAGATTCTGCTATTCTTACCTTTCATATGAATGTAATAATACACTATGTGGTCTTTCGTGACTGGCTTCTATCACTAAGCATGATATTTTCAAGGTTAATCCATGTTGTAGAATGTATAAGTACTTCATTTCTTTTTAAGCCAATTATATTCCATTGTATGGATATACATTGTTTATACATTCATTCACTGATGGGCACTTGGGCTGTTGCCACCTTCCAGTTCTTATGGATAATGCTGCTATAAACCCTCCTTCACTGGCAGTGGGAATGTAACATGGCACACAGTCCCTTTGGAAACTAGTCTGAAAGTTCTTCAAGTGATTAAATATAGAATTATCATATGACCCAGCAATTCTACTCCTAGGGATATACCTGAGAGAGATGAAAACACTCTCCACATGGAAACCTGTGCATTAACGTCCCTATCATTTTTAAGTCATTTCTTTTTTAACTTTCAGTCACATAAAAAAGGCATCCATGCTGTGGTGTACAATTTAGAAGCATGCATTCTTCAGAATGGTTAACACATAACTGTGATAGTTAGTTTGATACCATGCATATTTTCATTATTTTAAACCACAGCAAGCAAAAGTCTTATTATGGGTAAGCATAATATTCAAAGTACTTAGCAACTGGGATGGCATCATAATGGATCACAGCATAAGCTAAAGCAGAGACCTGAGGGTCCACTATTGGGCTGGTTGCTCTTTAGTTGCTTAATCGGGGCAAGTCTGAGGAAAGCTTTCAGAGAAGGCACCAAGGCAACCCAACTAGGTGAAAATATATTACAATATTTTAACAATCCACACAGTTGTTAGGCACATACCACTGAATATTAGCCCTGGTAATTAAACATACTTTGTCCCTCATATCCTACATAAGGAAACTTTGGCGGCTTAGTGGTCAAAAGCTATGGCTGCCAACCAAAAGGCCGGCAGTTCGAATCCACCAGGCGCTCCTTGGAAACCCTATGGGGAAGTTCTACTCTGTCCTATAGGGTCGCTATGAGTCAGAATCAACTCCACAGCAATGGGTTTGGTGTTTTATTTATTTGTTTTTTTAATCCTACATAAGGGAATACAGGATTTTGAAAACACCAAACAAAAGTCTCCCCATTCCTACGGTAAATCTCTTGAAATTCTCTTAAAAAATTTATGTTCAAGGCTAATAATTAAAATCGTATTTCATATATTTGAGTAAAAGACAATAGAAAACATCTGATCCTGACTTTGTATGAAATCAAGGATGTCTTCAATTTAACACCTTCATATCCTATATCAGCATATATACAATTTCTACAGACTTTAACCTATAGGGTGAAGCTGTCTGAAAAAAATTAATCACTAGAAATATGCTAAAATGAACAATTCGTGAATGTAAGACTCATTCTCTAAGGTAAGCTTGATTATGGAGAATGTAGCCTTGAGCCATGACAAACCTCTAACAGACTTACAAATCATTAGAACACTTTGGCTCATCTACAGTTCACACTCCTAGAAAAGACCCTTACGAATATAGCTTTGGATCTTCCCAAATATGCATGTTACGGTGCAGATTCCTGGCTTTTTGTAGAATAGCATTTCCATCAAGTGTCACATGTTTTGTGTCCACTTTCTCATACAAATTATCCTCTCTTAGAAATTGCACTACTTTCTTCTGTTGGATGATGGTACTTTTTCAGAGGGACCAAAATTTGGGTTTTGATGTTTTGTTTTATAGCCACTTTGTGGTGATTACAGTGGACCTCAGGTCCTGTTGGCTCATTCAGCAGTTGAGTGACTAGTTTCAAAATATGATTCTAACCATACACCAGATTCACATCTTTACCTCAGTAAAATCACTATAAAATAATGGGCCTTCTGATTCATTCACAAGTAGTCAAAGCGTTTGAGTACCAAATGCTCACTGTATATGTCCTTGAAACATACTCCGGGTGATTTGACGAATTTTATTTTCTGGAGATCTGGAACAATTTAAATGTTTTTGTTTTTCCTTTTGTTCCCTCATTAATAAATCTACTTTTACAGTGTACACCCTGCCAGTGAACTATAGTACTTATAGGAATTTATTTAGCCTATAAATACTGAGTGAAAGCTGTTAAACTGTGGGAGACAAACTTCATCTGTACCTTTCAAAGAATGACTATGTCAGTTTGTAGGAGTGAAATAGCATGTATCAGATCTAAATCTGCTAAACAAAATTAGTTGCGTGCCATTCTGTTTGTCTTATCTCCTTCTCTGGCTCATGGTGTGCTTGCTAATTCTGGCCACAAGCAATATAGTAAGTACAGAAAAAACAATAGACTGCCTTTCACCAACAGTTGCATAAAATGTTTTGTCTTATTTCAATTCATCACAAAGCTTTCTATACTTTCGATTTTCATCTTGTACTTAAAAGAAGAAAAGAAAAAGGCCACTAAAGAATTATATCAAAATAATACCAATCACTTCAGTTTCCAGAAATTCCAAGTGCAGTTTTAGAGGTTTTGATTTATCACCAGGGATAATGGGCTGCTAAATTTGAAGTTAACAACAACTGGGAAATATTATTAACTGTTTAGCTGATTTTTTACACAGTAAAAGTAGGACTTGAAATACTAATCATTTTATTGTTTCTTAAATGTGTTAATATATTAGTTTAAAAATCACCAAAGATCTGTGTTAACTACTAATTTTAATTTAGAGGTACTGTTTCACTTGCAACTAGTAATAATGTCTTTTGTATTTAAAATGTTCACATTTAACTGACCATGAGGGTAAAAGTCAAAAATAGACTTTTCAAAATAACAAATGATTGAAAATCTAATCAACTCTGTTTCAAGGGACAGGGCTTTGATAATACAGCTCCTGCTTACAAAAACTGGCAAGATTCTTTTAAATCACACTCAAGCGTTACAAACTTCAGAATTATGTAAGAAACAGTATTATATGACACATTTGAAAATTATGATTTCAAGAGAACAGGTATTACTAGGATTAAAACCAGTTACCACAGGATCAATTCCGACTCCTGGCAATGCCACATATGTCAGACAGAACTGTGCTGTACAAGGATTTTCAATGGCTAATTTTTCAGAAGTAGATCACTAGACTTTTCTTTCCAGATGTCTCTGGGTCTACTCGAACTCTCCACCTTTTGGTTAACCTTCCAGCACGTTAACTACTTGCATCACCCAGGCATTCTACGCCAGGTGTAAAAATCCATTGCTGTTGAATCGACTCTGACTCATGATGACCTCACGTGTTACAGAGTAGAAGTACTCCATAGCGGTTTGTTTTTTTTTTTTTTTGGCTGTCATCTTTACGGAAGATCACCATGCCTTTCTTCCACAGAACTTCTGGATGGGTTTGAACTACCGCCCTTTAGGTTACTAGTCGAGTTCAAGCTATTTGTGCCACCTACGGACCTTACACAAGAATTAGGCATATCCACATTTAGGCAAAATGTCCTGAAAATGATCTCTGTACACTACTACATTTCATCCAAACATATACTGAAGTACTTTACAGTATAATTTCACTCTACGTAACAATTTTTTTCTCAAACCAATGCATTCTTCTACATTAATATGGACATTAATGCACACACAAAAAAAAGGCAAAACAAAAATAATAAAAAATTATACAATGGCATCCAACATTCACAGTTGGATAAGGGACAATATTACTTCCTATAATATATAATTTTCGTACACAGGCAGATGTATCATAAGGTTTTTTTAAAAAGCTCCAGTTTCAGGGCCCTCTCTTGCATCAGTGCCTTCCAAGGCTCTGCACCTAATTTTTCATTTATATTTTTTAATTGTTTTTAAAGAATTTCTGCAAATTGTATAAAATTCAGGTCCCAAAATCTTGCATTCTCCCGTGCTTTAAAGTCTTCTCAAGCAGGCAAGACTTATATTACAGTTTTCCCTAATATACATAATACAAAGAACCAACTCTGGAAAAAACAATGAAGGAGAAAAAATATGGAGTAACCTAAAGGAGATGCCTTAAATGATAGACTCATTAGGCAAGTTTTTTCACATGACTACAGAGAAAGCAAAAAGAGCTGTTAACTTGAAGGCAAAAGGGTCTGGTATGCTAAGCATCTCTTTCTTGCAGAGAAAGGAGAGTGGAAGAACCATGCCTTTGAGAGGCATCACTAGCTTCTGTGGCTGTGAGGAAGGTATGCAAGAGTCTGAGAAGCAGAAGGCAGGCCCAGCTGACTTTCCAGACAGGCAGGACATATATCTGCACCAGCCTGATTGACCAATCCAGCTTCACTCTTTTATACTAGGTACTTTTTTATAGATCCACATCCTCATCTATAAAGCGAGAACAATAATTCCTGACTCAAACTTTCTCCTAAGATTCTTAGACAAAAAAGATCAGGGAAGTTCTAAACAAAGTTCAGACAGAGGATCTAATGTCTCCATGCCCAGTTCTCTCATTAATAGATGACTTTTCAGATTGTTAGGTAATTTTGAAAGCTACTTTTAACTCTTTCAGGATATGATAAATCAAGGTACAATTAAAATTTTTTTTTTTTTTTTTAGTGACCTAGAAAGGTTGACAACTTCTTAGAATCTGTTAACTCGAGAAGAAGAAATGTCAGGAAGAGCATTTTCACCAGTAGAATCTGGCTCTATAAATACTATAATCATTTCACCAATTTTCAGCATGCAGCGTGAATCATCAAAAAAGGCAGCTAAGAGAATCCCTGTCAACTCTCAGTTCAGTTATATTGCAAATGCTTCCTTTACTGGATCTTTTATAAACGGCAGGCATATGTCTAGTTTTCTATTTTAGGATATTGAGAAGTCCTAGTTATAACAAAGCTGCATTATCATACATACCTAGGAATAGAAAAAGGCCAGATTCTGTCTGAAAACATTTTTTTCATGAAACACTTATTAGCATTTTTCTGGAGGCAAATGTTCCTTCCAAGAGTTTGGAACATCATTTAATAACATTTTTTTAAAATGTGTTTTACTGGTCTTGTCTGGGACAGTTCTACTCTGTCACATGGGGTCCATATGAGTAGGAATCGACTAGATGGTAACCAACAACAAAAAAACAGTCCTTCCCTAAAGGAAGGGGAAAGTGAGCATATTGGGCCTCCTATATGTTCTCTACCACCACACGTCTGTCAGTTGGTCATCCTGTGGTGGCTTGTGTGTTGCTGTGATACTAGAAGCTATGCCACTGGTATTTCAAACACCAGCAGGGGCACCCATGGTAGACAGGTTTCAGTGGAGCTTCCATAATAAGGCTGACTAGGAAAAAGGACCTGGTCATCTACTTCTGAAAATATTGGCCAGTGAAAACCTTATGGATAGCAGCAGAACACTTTCTGACATAGTGATGGAAGATGAGCCCCTGAGGTTAGAGGACACTCAAATTATGACTGTGGAAGAGCTGCCTCCTCAAAGTAGAGTCGACCTTAAGGAAGTGCATGCAATACAGCTTTTGGGACCTTCACTTGTTGATGTGGCACAACTCAAAATGAGAAGAAATAGCTGTAAACATCCATTAATAATCAGAACGTGGAGTATACAAAGTACAAATCCAGGAAAATTGGAAACTGTCAAAAATGAAATAGAATGCACAAACATCAATATATTAGGCATTAGTGGGCTGAAATGGACTGGTATTGCCCATTTTGAATTGCACAGTCATATGTTCTACTAAGCCAGGAATGCAACTCTTCAAGTTGTCATTCCTGGCTTAGTAGAATATATGATTGTTCAATTCAAAATGGACAATACCAGTCCATTTAAGGTACAATTAGTGCGCCCTAGTGACCTAGAAAGGTTGACAACTTCTTAGAATCTGTTAACCTGAGAATCTGTTAACTTGCATTCATCGTCAAAAAGAATATTTCAAAATCTATCCTGAAGTACAATGCTGTTAGTGATAGAATAAAATCCATATGCCTACAAAGAAGACCAGTTAATACAACTATTACTCAAATTTATGCAACAACCACTAACACCAAAGATGAGGAAATTAAAGATTTTTACTGAAACTGATTAAATATGCAATCAAGATGCATTGATAATTACTGGTGAATGGAATGCAAAAGCAAGAGAAAAAGAAGGTTCTGTATTTGGAAAATATGCCCTTGGTGATAGAAACAATGCTGGAGATTACATGATAGAATTTTGCAAGACCAATGACTTATTCATTGCAAATACTTTAAAAAAAAAAAAAAATGGCAACTCTACACTTGGAACTTACCAGATAGAAAATACAGGAATCAAATTGACTACACCTGTGGAAAGAAATAATAAAAAAGATCAACATCGCCAGTCAGAATAAGGCCAGAGACCGACTGTGGGAATATGAGTTCAAGTTGAACCTGAAAAAAATTAGAACAAGTCTGTGAGAGCCAAAGTATGACCTTGAGTATATCCCACCTGAATTTGGAGATCATCTCAAGAATAGATTTGACACATTCAACGCTAATGACAGACAGAAGATGAGACAAGATGTAGGATGACATTAAGGACGCCATAAAAATCAACAGGTTATTAAAAAGACAGGAAAGAAAGGAAAAACCAAAATGGATGTCAAAAGAGACTCTGAAACTTGCTCTTGAATGTAGAGTAGCCAAAGTTAATGAAAGAAACGATGAATGAAAAGAGCTGAACAGAAGATTTCAAAGGGCAACTCAAGAAGACAAAGTATTATAATGAAATGTGAAAAGACCTGGAGTTAGACAACCAAAGGGAAAGAATACACTCAGCACTACTCAAGCAGAAAGAACTGAAGAAAAAATTCAAAACTCAAGTTGGACTATTAAAGGAGTCTATAGGCAAAATTGACTCGACGGCACTGGGTTAGGGTTATAGGCAAAATACTGAACAATGGAGAAGTATCAAAAGAAGACGGAGGGAATATACCAAAAAGAACCAGTCAACATTCAATCATTTTAAAAAGTAGCATATGATCAAGAACCAACGGTACTGAAGGAAAAAGTCCAAGCTGCACTGAAGACATTGGCAAAAAAACAACGCTTAAGGAATTGACAGAATACCAACTGAGATGTTTCACCAAATGGTTGCAGCACTGGAGATGCTCACTCATCTATACCAAGAAATTTGGAAGGCAGCTATCTGGTCAACCGACTTGAAGAGACCCATATTTGTGCCCATTCCAAAGAAAGGTGATCCAACAGAATGCAGAAATTGAGCCAGATTTATCTTGGCTAAAGTCAGAGAATACCAGAAAGATGCTTACTTGTGCTTTATTGACTACACAAAGGCATTTAACAGTGTGAATCCTAACAAATTATGGATAACACCATGAAGAATGGGAATTCCAGAACACTTAATTGTGCTCCAAAGGAACCTGTATGTAGACCAAGAGGCAGACACTGGAACAGAACAAGGGGATACTGCATGTTTTAAAATCAGGAATGTTGTACATCGGGTTTTATCCTTTCACCATACTTACTCAATCTATATGCTGAGCAAATAATCTGAGAAGCTGGCCCATATGAAGAAGAACTCTGCATCAGAATTGGTGGAAGGCTCATTAATGACCTGCAAAATGCAGATGGAAACCCTGGTGGTATACTGGTTAAGTGCTATGGCTGCTAACCAAAAGGTTGGCAGTTAGAATCCGCCAGGTGCTCCTTGGAAACTCTATGGGGCAGTTCTGCTCTGTCCTATAGGGTCGCTATGAGTTGGGATCGATTCGACAGCAGTGGGTTTTTGGTTAATATGCAGATGACACAACCTTATTTGCTAAAAGCGAAGAAGACTTGAAGTACTTACTGATGAAGATCAGGCACCACAGCCTTCAGTATGGATTACACCTCAACATAAAGAAAACAAAAATCCTCACAACTGGATGGATAAGCAAACATTGAGGTTGTCAAGGATTTAATTTTACTTGGATCCCAATGCCCAGGGAAGCAGCAGTCACGAAATCAAACAACGTACTGCATTGGACAAATCTGCTGCAAAAGACCTCTTTTAAGTATTGAAAAGCAAAATAATAATGACAATAATAAACAAATTGTTGAAAAGCAAAGATGTCAATTTGAGGACTAGGTGTGCTTGACTTAAGCCATGGTATTTTCAATTGCCTCATATGCATGCAAAAGCTGGACTATTAATTAGGAAGACTGAAGAAGAATTGATGCCTTTGAATTATGATGTCAGCAAAGAATATTGTATATATCCTGGACTGCCAGAAGAATGAACAAGTGTGTCTTGGAAGAAGTACAGCCAGAGTACTCCCTGAAAATGAGGATGGCAAGGGACCAGTACCTGGAGAAAGACATCATACTTAGTAAGGTAGAGAGTTAGTGAAAAACAGGAAGACCCTCAATGAGATAGAATGACACAGTGGCTGCAACAGTGGGCTCAAACTTAGCAATGATTGTGAAGATGGCACAGGACTGGACAGTGTTTCCTTCCGTTGTACATAAAGTCAGGTCGCTACGAGTTGGAAATTACTCAACAGCACCTAACAACAATATATGTCCTCTACAGTTTCTAATGTGGTTCTGATCATACAATTGACGGTCAATACATGCTTCTTGCTTAAATTGATTTTTTTTTTTTTTTAAAGAAGATAAGTGAGACTTAGCATTAGAATAAGCCAGTTACCATGGAGTTAATTCTGCCAAAGCAACAGCATGTGTGTCAAAGTAGAACTGTGCTCCACAGGGTTTTTAATGTCTGAATTTTTCTGGAAGTAGGTAGTCAGACTTTCTTTGCAAGTGTCCCTGGGTGGGCTTGAACTGACAAGCTTTTGGTTAGCAGTTGAGCACATTAATCGTTTGCACCAACCAGGGACTTGACAGCATTAGAATAACCATATAAAAAAAATGAACTACAAAAAAAGTTCATGGTTTAAGAATAATAGGACATATATTTAACCTGCCAATAGAAATAATTTATACCACATTATGAGCAGGCTCTGAAAATAAGAACGTGGACAAATGATATAGTCTTGGACACACTCCATTGAAAAAAATGGCCTAGGAAGCTCAAGAAAGCAACCAAAGAAATTCCCAGGGTAGACATGTCTAATTTCTATTATTAAGAGTTCTCTAATTATATTTTAGAACGGCTTACTTTGCACACTATATGGTTTAATTACAAATAATAACCATTCATGAATGAGCTAAAAACTGTCAGCAAATACATGTTGTTCTTTCCTTTAAAAAATTTGTAAAGATCTTACTACGTATGTGGCACCATGTTAGTCCCTGCAAGTGATAAAAAGAGTTGCACTTAAAAAGTTAAAATACTGTATAGTTTAGAATTAAATGTCAGGTAAGTAGTATTTTTAAGTAGTATAGCTAAAGGTTATAGACTAGGATAGTCAATGAAAGAAGAAGTAATTGAGGAGTTGTAATTTAAAGCAGAACTTAAAAGATTCAAAAGTTCTGACGAGCAGAGGCACCAAGTAAGCCACGAATTCCAGGGAAAGGGATCAGCAAAAGCAAAGACAACGAGCAAGACATAGTCATGGAATACCGACTAGGTTAGCATGTGTCTAAGATAGAACACATGTTTAAAAAAAAAACTCCAAGACAGGATTGAAAAGGAAATTGGAGAATATTTTAGCAGGCTTTGAACTGTAGCAATTAGAATCCGTTGAAGTTTCTGAATAGAAACTAGGATAATAGAAGTATTATATTAGAAATGGTCATCTGCCAGTGACAGGAAGTAGGTCTTAGAGATAAGAGGACATCCAGCAAGGATTCCAGTAAAGAGGATCTTGAAATAGCTTTGTTTTGAAGATATGAAGGAATAGGTGAGGCTGATAAAAAATTTAGGGAGTAGATTTCAATAAGCCCATGTGATCAATTTTTTGTTGTGCTTTAACTAAAAGTTTACCGTTCAAGTTAGTTTCTCATACAAAAATTTATACACACATTGTTATGTGACCCTAGCTGTTCTCTTTATACTGTGACAGCACACTCCTTTTCGCCTCGGGTTTCCTGTGTCCATTCAAGCAGCTCCTGTCCCTTTTTGTCTTCTCATCTCACCTCCGGACAGAGCTGCCCATTTAGTCTCATGTATCTACTTGAGCTAAGAAGTACTCTCCTCATGAGTACCATTTTACATCTTATGCTCCAGTCTAATTTTTGTCTTAAGAGTTGGCTTTGGGAATGGTTTCAGTTCTGGGCTAACAGAGAGTCCGGGGGCCATGACTTTTGGGGTCCCTCCAGTCTCAGTCAGACCATTAAGTCTGATCTTTTTACTAGAATTTGACTTCTGCAGTCCAGTTTTCTCCTGCTCCACCAGGAACTCTCTGTTGTGTTCCTTGTCAGGGTGGTCATTGACAGTAGCTGGGAATCATCTAGTTCTGGTCTCAGGCTGTTGGAGTCTCTGGTTTTTGTTGCCCTTTCTGTCTCTTGGGTTCATACTTTCCTTGCATCTTTGGTGTTCTTCATTCTCCTTTGCTCCAGGTGGGTTGGGACCAATTGATGCATTGTAAATGGCTGCTTGCTAGCTTTTAAGACTCTAGACGCCACTCACCAAAGTGGGTCGCAGAACATTTTCTTAATAAACTTTGTTATGCCAATTGACCTAGATGTCCCCTGAAACCACGGCCCCCAGACCCCTGCCACTCTATCCCTTGAAGTGTTTGGCTGTATTCAGGAAACAGCAATCAACTTTCCATTAAAAAAAAAAAAAAAGTTTAACTGCTCTAGTTCTAGACAAAAATGACCAGACGAAAGGAATTCCTGAAATTGAAAGTATGTGTCTAAAAGAAATATTATCCAGTTTTATTTTTATTTGGTTTTCATAGGTCCCTATAGAAAGAAACTCATATTCTCTAAGCCTACAGGGAAGAATAGGAAATGATGACAAAGAATGATTTTAGTAAAAGGAGAATTCGCCTAAAGCAAAACAGTCACTGCCATTCATGACATTTATTAGGCATCAGCCTGCTAGTGATGAGGACCCATCCCTGAAATAAAGGACTGCACAAGCTATTGCTCAAGCTGTAACCATACAAGATACCATCAACAGTTTGTTACCATTTATTTTTCAGTCCTAACAGGATAGGATACCTTCAGCAGAGGCTGGTTTACTCTCCCAAGTGCATCCTGAAAACTCCAGGCTTCGATTTCCACATATGCCAAATGTATACGGGACTAGACTTAAGTAAAGGTCAGAAAAGAAATAAACATTTAGCAGATGAAACTGATTGTTTACAAGTCTGATCATTTTGGAAAATAAACGAATACTTATCACCGAATTCATTTCATTCTCTATAAACGCCCTTTGACTATGTTCCGAAAGAAATATAGATAAACTTTCACACAGCCTTTATTCCTATTACTTTAATCACTGGGATTCAGGTACTGAGTCTTGCATGTTCTTATGGGTGTTTAATATGCTACAGTAACCCTTATAATATTGGAAATAACATGATGAGCAGAAATGATCCTGAACTACTTCTCAAGGGAGGTGTTCAAAGTGGTTGCATAGAAGTTTCATGGTGTCTATGCTAATACTTAACTGGGGTCCATTTTCATATCAAATTCCTAACAGGAAGTGACTCTTCCTGCCAAATCAAGTTTTAAACATCACTTCTGTCACTAAGGCACATGACAATGCTGATTATTTCTGAGAAATTTCAGGCGCTTGAGGGAACTCAGCCACAACTCAGAGAGAGTTAAGGTTAGATCAACAACATTGCAAAGTCACAATGCCCAGGGGCAGCATTTTGCAGAAGCCAACTAGAGGGAAACAAATGTGCCACAGAAATACATTTATAAAGTCTCAGTACTTAAAGCTTTGTTTATGCACTAGTTCAAAGAACACAACTATGACTTAGTAGGCCCTAAAGGAAGAAGAGAACCCAACAAAGAAGGTACAAACAGTAAAGAAACTTGTGTGGAAAGATGGTCCCGGATGAATCTGAAGTATGCCTATGTATTTGCAGATTAAATTTACTCGTCATGAAGGATCCACTGCTTACCCTTCACGATCCATTTTTACTTAAGCATGCATATTACTTAGAATGGAGAAAAAAAAATTATTTATTGGTCTACTTCATGAAGTCCCAGGTAAAAGAAACTCTTGAAGATACTATCACATACAGATACTAATGTGGTCTCCTCCCCACTTTTAGGGTAAACATTCTGATGAGGCATAGTAGTTAAGTGCTACGGCTGCTAACCAAAGGTTCGGCAGTTCGAATCCATCAGGCGCTCCTTGGAAACTCTATGGAGCAGTTCTACTCTGTCCTACAGGGTCGCTATGAGTCGGAATCGACTCGACGGCACTGGGTTTGGTTTTGGTTTTTATTCTGATGTCCAGAACACGCCTAATTGGAATTTAGGCCTAACTGTCACAGAACTACATCTTAACAACATTGTTTTATTTATTTAATCTTAATTAGGTTATAATTGCGATTAATGAATACATCCTAAACTAAAGATGATGACGACCCCATAGTCTCCACCTGGCAGAGAACTTCATAGTATTATAGTTAGGCTTGTGGGTTCAATTCATTTGCTTACATTTCAATTTTGAAATGCTCTTGTAAAATAATACGATCTTGCTCTTTTTCTTTAAAACTTCTGTCTGTGACTTTTCAAGTACTTTCATGTATGTTAAAGAAAATTATATTAGTGTCAGGAACTGCCACTAACTTATACCACCTACTTTCTTTGTGCTTCCAATTTCTTCACTTATAAAATGAGAGAACTGGGCTAGATTAGTGGTTTCCAAGTAGAGCTAGAGCTCTGTGAAGCCAGCAGAGGAGTGTAGCAGCTTGAATGGAAAAAAAGTGAGGGAGCACCAAAGGCAGGTGAACATGCAGCTGGCCTCTCACTGAAGCTTTAACAGAAGCAGCTCTCTTTTTACCCTTTTATCTGTTTTAGATACCAGGGCTACACATGTGAATTCACACAAAAAAAGAGGTTCACTTACCTAAATTGAACATAATATAAAAATAATAATCAAATATAATTGAAAACCAATGGATTTTTTTCCCAGTCTAAACATTCTTTTTCAGTCTAACAGAATCATTACAAAAATCCAAGATATTAATAGTTTAGGTACCACTTTAACCTATATATATACAGGTAATGAAATACACAAACGAGGAGTCTCACTCAAAATCACCGGCAAATTATTGCAGGACCAGAACCCAAGTCTCCTGCTACAATGCCCAAAGCTCAGGCATGCACCATTCCTATTAAATTCTGTGTGGCTGGTGCCCTCTGGAGTTGTGCCAGTTAACAGCTTGAAGAGCAATCACTTATTGAAAATGAAAATAATTATAAAACAATTACTACATGCTCAAAAAAATCCCTTTATAAATACATATAAATGAAGTATAAATACGTATACTTCACCTACATACCATAAAAGTGAGAGGGCTCTCTTCCCTCTTGAAAAAGTAGTATAAATAGAAAGCATTAGTTCACATGTTAGATATAAAAATAAGAGAGTGATTTAAAGCTTTGATTAAAGCACTAAAAACAGGTTAATTTATTTAAAAAACATGTCAGAACCAGCAATGACTCAGAAAACACCATATATAATGAAATCTAAAGAAACCATTGAACAATTCTGAAAAGCCATCTTTGTGAGAAAGAGCCTTGAAACATAAACTCTTTAGAGTTAATAACTCTCTTTCTTTCATTTAGACAGCTGCTCGTCTGCTCTTCATCTTCCTAGATGGTCTGCTAGGAAGTTTACATTATGCTTATGAACACACACCGATTCTATCAAATATATCAATTACCTTCTTGTTGGAATGTATCTCAGTATCACAGAAGACTTTCAGCCATTCTTCAGAAAATTGCTACAGAGCGCAAAAATAAAGAGGGCCTTATGTGTTCTGCCCCCACCCCACCCCAGGCACACCAGCTAAGTAAGTCACAAAGAGATGGAGTGAGTTGCTCAAGATATTAAGAAGAAACTGAAAGAGCTGTCCCTAGAATAGAGAAATTCTGATTAAAGCCACCTATTTCCTGTGTCACACTTAGCCATGAAATAGAAAGTTCGAGTCTCCTTCAAATTATTTGGAAGAGCTATAGTTGCAGGAAATATTTATTTATTTATTTTTATTTTTAACAAAAAAGGAGGGTGACGGGGTTGTTTTTCATTATAAAGTATAAACTCCAGTCAATAGCTGTAACAGACATCATGAAAAGTAAGATTTTATTCTCATTTCCCAATATTTGTAATATTTCAGAAAATGAGTATTAGACAAAAGATGCTATTTGGCTCCATATGGTGAAATGTAACATAAGAGAACATCTCTAAAATGATATAACCTGGAGGAAAGTTTCCAATATGATGAAATTCTACCCTGCATAGCATACTCAGTAGATTACTGTGAAAGATGTAACAGTGGAATATGCTTGACAATTAGTTTTTTGTAGAACAGCTGTAGGCTTGGATGTATATAAGCAAATTTCAATGTAAATACTTGCATCTCCATAAATCAACATGTCTGAAAAGGATGATATCAAACAGAGCAAGCCCTCACAAGTTTTAGGTAACAAACACAATATCTTTTTTGGATCATATGCCTCATTTATGTTTTAGGTGCTTACAAATCTGACTTGAAATAACAGAAAAATGATAGGACTTTAAAGCACTGCAATGCTTAAGATAGCCTAATTCAATTTATTGTCTAAAATGTGCACCTTACATAGCTATTAATCTCAAGGTGGATCTCATCACCAAGCTTCAGAGGGTATTTAGAAATGGCATAAACCCATGCACCCCTGGTATTTCTCAAAGGGCAGTAGTCTACCCTCCTTCCTTGGTCAAGGGGGAAAAACAGGGAGAGAGGGAAAGAGAGACTTCTCTGTGGAAAGATTTGGCCTTGGAGTCAGGGCTTTAGAGATGTGCTAGTGATCTTGGATCGATGCCTTTTTGTTTTCTTTCAGGAATAAATCTGAGGAATGGAATGGCTTGTGATTCTCCAGCCATCCAGCCATATCAGATTTAACAGAAAGAAAGAATGAAAACTGACTCAGAAGGCTCCTGCAGTGGCTGAGTGGCAGGTTGCTGGGAAAGAAACACACACACAAAAAGGATACACTCAGTAATGGAGGGAAAAAAACATATATGCACATGCATAAACTCAATAAATAATAAGATGTAAAGAAAGAATCTACAGTAATACAAAGGGTGAATGCATAAGACAGATGAAAAATAGTACTTCTATTTAAGTACCAAAGGGATAAAAGCTCATGAATACTAAATATTTGAATCCACTTTAAAGAGAAAATATGATTTTTCCCTCAAATGAATGCAAACTGTAAAAATCAGCCAATGCAAACTTACTATGTTCAGGAAAGAGTGAAAAATGCTTAAATCTACGATGTGCATGCCCTCGTAAACATTCTAATGTAATTTCTTAATTAAGACATATTTTCAGTGACTAAATGAAAATATATGTAACAGAGTAAGTGCCTTGATTTCAACAAAATTTTACTTTTTAATGCATGCATGATTAAAATAAATAATGGCAGTTGAGTTTAGGAGAAAAAAAAATCAAGAGATGAGGAATCATGACACAACCAGAGTCACTCAGTTTTTTAAGGGCCAATAGTTACAGTACTTTCAAGTGATTTGCAGTTATAGTAACAGGCATTAATCTCTTTGGAAGTATTCTAAAGAAGAAAAAAAAAAGCCTTCTAAAGAAGTTCCCATATATAAAATTTCAAAACCAAAAGGGACTAAAGGAAACAGTGGACCCATGGGTGCGCTTAGAGTAAACACGTGTAGGAAAGAGGATTGATGGTTTTGATTTTTTTTTTTTTTGGAAGATGTATTTACTACCTTTTCCACCATTTAACTGTAAGTTTTATTAATAATTTTCTTTTCAAATGTAAAAATCACCTAAGTTTGGAGGTGTCGTGATGGATCTTAAATATGTTGGAAAGATGTGTGTACTTTTATAAAATAAAAACCAGGACTAAGTTACTTGCAAAGAGGAAAAGCAAACTGAACTCGTTCATCATACCTATTAAGGTATGTAAGAGCACACACTTCAATAGTACTATACATTTTATTTCGATACAAACTAATATATTTTAATCACATAAGGAAGACTGCAATTTTGGAATCATTCCTATGGTTAGTAAAGGCTTTATAACTGCTCTCTAAAGGGCCTTTGGTTATAACATTTCTAGATAAAATAAATCACTGGAAATGAGACAAAGTTTTTCAGAATTAGGAAAAAATAATCTTCTCTAAAGCTGATTTTCTTTCAAAGCAAAAGAAGAAAAAAATAAATAAATAAAACCAGGTCTTCTTCAGTTAAAATTACTTGTAAGAAAAATCTTTAAAATTACTTGTAAGAAATATCTTTAGATTTTACTATAGAATCTCCCCAATATTTTAATTCTATTCACATAGAGCAGTAAATAAGGTGCATTCCTTCTGCTTCTTAAGAAATTAGCATTTCAAAAATATGCCACTTTCCCCTGAACTCCAAGCGTGTCTAATAATGCGAGAAGCAGATTGTCTTCCCTCGTTTCCTTAATTTGTTTCATCTAAAAGCAATTCACTCAACATCTTGTCGCCCTCTGGCAGCTTAGTTTACTTATCCGCACTTAATTTCTCATTTGGACCAAAACAAACTCCTCCAAACTGCTACTGACT
Organism: Loxodonta africana; assembly: GCF_030014295.1. Lineage (NCBI taxonomy): Eukaryota > Metazoa > Chordata > Mammalia > Proboscidea > Elephantidae > Loxodonta > Loxodonta africana. The sequence goes on along the minus strand of NC_087347.1, from coordinate 33,837,933 downwards.
GCTAACCGCAAGAGGGGAGACATGCAATATGTATTTACTTGGGAACACACAGCCACACACATACAGTCACAAACACACGGAACCTCCCTCACGCCCCAGACAGTAACTTGGTTTTATAATAGCACTACATTAAAACCAGTTTAACTTTCCCTGCCAGGTGCGGCGGCGTAGAGGGGGAGAGAGGATGAAAAAAGAAGTCCCCAAGGGCATTTACAGTTTCCAGTGGATCACCTGAGTATGCGTGTTGCAATTAGACCAGGGATGCGCCCGAGAGCTCTTTGTGCGGCCCTTTCATCTAGATCACTTTGTGTTTTGAACAAGTGAGGCTCGCCTTTGTGCCCCTAGAATTTCAAGTACAGAGTCACACAGGGAACAACAATGGTACGCTAATCCTTGCGCTCTAAATGGGCTCACTTGTGGGTCTGACAATTCGCCCGGGGGAAGCGAGAAGAGACTAGCGAGGGCGCGAGCCGGTGTCGCCTGAGACGAGGAAGAGGACAGCTGCAGAACTAATTTGGATTACATTCCTTGCAAAAATTCTGAAAAGGGCTTTTCGGCATAACTTAACCCCCGAGCCGCACAGTTAATAACAAATTGCTGCGGACTCGAGTCGGGTCCCCCAGCGACTAAGGCTGCACCAGACAGCCCCCAGTAGGTCGCTTCCTTGACATTCCTCTCAGCTAACCCTGCGTGGCAGTCGCAACTGCGTTTGAATGGGTCAATGTGCGTAATCAACCCATTGAAGGAAAATATGAAGGGAATCGGAGCGGGGCGGGAGATAAAAAAGGGATGTTATCTAAGAGGCCGCTTGGAATCTCCAGACCGTGTTGTGTTGGTGTGACGATTCTGGAGGCGGCTTGAGAGCGGGACTTGGTATGCATGAAGAATTTCGGAGTAATTGGGAGGGTACAAACGGCCAGCGCCAACGGTGCACATGTGCCATTCGAAGGTCATCTGGAAAGCCTGGACGATTATAACTTGTTGTGTACCAAGGCAGGAGGGGGAGGCGGCGGAGGCGGAGCGGGAAAACTACGGAGCGCAGTTTTCTTGGTGAGGTCAGAAGGACACACTCCGGGGGCCTAAAGCTCTCCCTATCGCCTCCTCCGGAAGCTTTATCTCCTCAAGCCGCCTCCCACGCTCCCGTGACCAGCCCCGGATGAATCCGGAAATCTACCCGGCTCTCCAAAAGGCCCCTGTCCCTCGACTCGGCCACGGGTTCCCCTCTGTTCTCCTTTCCTGTCCCACTGTCATCTCCCAGGAAACTCAAGTGTCAGAAACTTTGCGCTCCCTCGCACGGCAGGTGCAGTCAGCAGTCCTGCCCGCCGGGAGCGCCGGCCCCGCTGCGCTGCCTTTAGGGATTCACTGAGCCCAGGGCCTGCCGGGGTATCCCGGGCTCAAGTTCTCCAGCAAACAGTGGCCGCGCCTGGAGCGCAGCCGCCGCGCCCGCCTCGGGGTAAATCAATTCGCGCGACGGGCCGGCTCCGCAGCCCCGCCGGGCTGTAAACAGAGAACTTGGAGGGACTCCGGCCAATAGCAAGTTGAACTACAGGAACAACTCTTCCCCGAGCCAAACACAGCAACCGCCTCAAGTGTGCCAGGCCTTTTTTTTTTTTTTTTTAAAGAGCTCAGGCTGGCAAGTCAGCGCCCCTCAAGCCAATGGACTCCCAGACTCCGGCCGAGGAGGCCCCGGGTTCCGGGCCCCCGGACCGAGGCGAGCCCGCCTGCCGCGCCCCGGCTGCCCCGGCTGGGCTCTAGTTAGGTCTGACCCCGCAAGGCTCGGCGACTGGGGGCGCAGCGCCCGACAGCACGCACACAGGTGCAAGCCCGCTCTCGGAGCTCCCCTTCCACAGCTCGTTCCCCTTTAGGAGCCCGCCAGGCACCGCCACCCAGCCGGGGCACGCTTCCCCCAGGCTTCTTCCTTTTCGGGCAGAGACTGCGAGAGGCTAGCGTCCTCTGACTGAGCTTTTGGCTCTCGCATGTCCCGGACAACAGGCGCGACCACAGGGATCCCGCTAAGGCTCACAGAAAACGCGAGAGAAAGGGGAGTTTAAGAGAAAAAAAAAAAAAAAGAGGCGGGCCGGGACGCAGAGGGATTTTTCACCAAAAACAAAACACATACACACAGGGTAAGTTTAGGAATGGAAAGAAGGGCTACCGAGAGCCCAAAGAAGAGGCCCCTATCGGGTGGTCCTTTCACGCCTGGGAGTGAGCGGGTCTCCGGTTGGACCAAGAGGGTGAGAGAGCCACCCGTGGCGACCAAGCCGGCGGCAGCAGGTTCAACAACTGGAGCGCGAGAAGCAGGAACCGCGACCCACCTGACTGAGAAGCGCTGGGCTGGACGGTCCCCGCCGCCACAAGAAGGCTCACCCAGACCCACAGTCCTGTCGCCAGCTTCATTTTTTGGAAGTCTCAGATCCCGTGCTGACAATTACATGTCCAAATGGCATATCCCCTTTCTGGCACGCGGAGAAGATTCCTCAGCCCGGAGCGCGTGGGGCGCGAGGGGGGCTGGCGGGCAGCGCGCGCGGAGAACCGCTTCCGAGGCGGGTGAAGGAGTCCACGCGCACGGGGCCGGGGCCGGGGCCGGGGCCGGGGAGGGGGCTCGAGTATACGTGCGGGTGTGTGCGGTGGGAGTGTGCTCGAGTGTGTGCGCGTGGTGCTTCGGGCCGGCCGGACTGGGCAGCTACGTCCCCGTGTGAGCCTTTGCTTTCTCGCTCCCTCCTCACTTTCTCTCTCGCTCTGGTTGGTCAACAATAAAAAGGAAGGGGGAAAAAGGTTTCCAAAAAAAGTTGATTGCAAAGAGGCGGTAGGTTTCCGGCCTCTCCACCCCAGCCGGGCTACGTTCGGCTCCTTTTTCTGGGTCCCTGCACCTCCAGTCCAAATCAGGAGGGAAGGGGCGGGCGGGGTGGGGGGAGCTTCTCGCTTCTCCCCTGATTCTGCCCTTCTTTCCCTCGCAGCTTTTCCTCACACTTGTCCGGCGGCTGCGGTAATTAAAGCTCCGAGCGTCATTTCCAACGCTCCGCGGTCTCCAGCTGCAGCCCCACAGAGAAATTAATGAGACTCCGGAAAAATAAAATAAAACAGCCCTCCACGCAACCAAGCAGGCTCTGCTCAGCCGCGCAAACCCCGCCCCTGCTCTGACCCTACTAGCCACGCCTTCTCCCCCGCCCCCCCCAAAGGGAAATCTTATTGGCTCAGCCACTCCCCAAAATCCTCGGCCTCAGGAGTTGGGAAAACACCTGTCAGGGAGATGGAGAAGGGTGTTGGGGGCGGGGGAAGCTGGTATTAAAGGGCTAATCCGAGGCCACCGACTAAAACACTCCCCCTCCCGCCCCGGCAGAAGCCCAGGACAGCTGGCCCGCGGAGTGGGCAAATTACCGGAGGGGTGTTTAAAGGTTGTTTCGTAAAAACGAAGTCACCATTCGCCATTGCCCCAAGGTGCTAATCCACAGCCAGAGACATCCCTAGAAATAGAAGCAAAATCCACGTCGCTTCGGGCAAAACATTTCCCTCCTTCCCCTGTTCCCCCATGCTCCACACTAAGCAAATAGTTTAAAACTCAGTACTGACTTTTGGGTAGTGTGAGCCTCCGCAGATTAGGTAGTGGTGGGGTATAATCATCCTCCTTCCCCATCTATGCAGTCTCTCCCAACACCCACCTTCCCAAACTGGCTGACACTGAGCCGAACTAAAACTCCACATTTGTATGGATTGTAAAATTTTTGGAGCCCTGCTGGTACAGTGATTAACAGTTGGGCTGATAACCAGAAGGTCGGCAATTCTAATCCACCAGCCTCTCTCTTTGGAAACCCTATGGGCAGTTCTACTCTGTCCTATGGGGTCCCTATCAGAATGGACTGCAAGGCAATGGGTTTGATTTTTTTCTTGGGAGGGGGAGGTAAAATTGTTTGGGTTTTAGACTTTATAGGTGTTTTCACCCTTTTCTTGGGCTCTAGGACAACTTGGTTTGGGTTTATTCTCATTATTCAGATTCTAGTCCAAAGGTATTGATTTGGTCCTGAAAAGCTAGAAGTTGCCCAGAGTGTGAGCTGTTTAGTATGAAAGAATTTAAAGCGGCCAAGTCAGGAGATAACGGACCTCAAATGATTAGGATTATTCTATAGTGAATCAAGCTTTAGGTCCCTTCCATGTTCTCACTCTGCAAGTTCATGGTCCCAGTCCCAGGTCATTGCTAGCTCTGGAAGTCTCTGGCCTTCCCTGGATCTAAAATATCCTGGGACCGGGTCATATCAGTATACATACCCCTTGCCTTCTATAACTCTGAAACTATACCCAGGGCAGGGGCCAGAACCTCCTGAGGGTAGTAGGTTATTGCTTTGCAATTTGCACAGGCATTTCACGTATGAATTATTTTCCTTTTGCTTTCTCTAGAAGTAGCAAATACATAAATAGAAAGTATCAAGGGAGCTTAAAAATCAAGCCATCCTGCCTCTTCACTCATCATTTAAGACCTCTCCTTTGTTCCTCAGCTTTTATCTAGAGCTCTGTCCCTTAAGAATTTCCATGGAGCTGAGAACAGATAGAAAGAGCAGTCTTATCCCAGAAGCCTGAAGCCTTCCCTCTCAGGCCCAGAGCAAGTAACAGGCCTTGAGAGGAGGCCAAAGGAGATGAGCATGCTGTGTTACCCAGAAGCAGCCTAGGGTGGGAAGCAGTTAAGCCTAAAGGAGATGATGGTGACTTGACCAGAATGGTACTGATTGTGCAGAACTGTGCTTACTGCTCTTTGGGATCATCTTTGTTTTCTACTTTTATCTCCCACCCCCTCTGGTTTCTTTCCTTTCATTCAATCTCTTCTCACTCTTTTGTCCTTAAATCCCCTTCTGCTTCTTATGACTCTTAGACACCTCTCCTCCATGAAAGCTACTTCTTTTTAAAATTTCCATTATTAAAAAAACTAAGTCTTTGTTTCTGATACCAGTTCTGTTGTAAGAAGTGAGAAATGGGTTATTTATTTTACCTTAAATTGTGGGCAAAAAATAGTCTGGATATTTTGGGTTTTTTTTTTTCTACTCGTGTCCATTGTGATCATTTTTACCACCCACTCCCCCATCAATTTTATACTTACTCTTCTGTGGCAGGAATTCCATACATCTTGGTCTCACCTATCACCTCTAGAATAATTCTTTGCAAAAGAGGGTTTTCAATTAATATTCATTGGTTAAAAAATTAGTCTATTTTGTATGTGTGTGTGTTTGTGTATATATACTAGATAGCCTCTACAAGGCCTCAGATACTCAGTTTGTTCTGCTTTGATCCCATTTTCCTCTCTCTAACTAATTGAAACATGATTGGTCCTGGTTAAAAGTGATTGTCTGACCAGCAGCTTGTAAGATGGATTGGCATGAAAGCACTACCAAGCAGAAGCATCCTACATTTCAAGATGACTGGTCTTCCCAATCAGAGCCTAGTTCAGATCATTTAAGACCTGGAGATGTAGACAGGAGGGTGGGACCCTGTGGGGGCAAGTCTGAAGGATGAGAAATTAGAAGCCATGAGGCAGAGACAAGAATTAGTTCTTTCTGTATATGCTGTCATTTTGTTTCTGGTCTCGGCTGAGTCATAAAGAAGGAACACCAGAGTAGGGACAATTTACTACCTGATGTAGAAGGAGGGATATACTAACTGGATTGCTAGAGGCTTGCTAAAATTGATCTCTGTACTTCTTCACTTTCCTATGCATCTTTATGATAAATCTCTACCAACTGAGTTACATGTGTTGTTGTTACTCGAAATCTGAAAAAAAAATAAATAAAACTGACTAATCTAACATGGTTGTATCTACAGGTATTTTACTAACCAACAGACAAACACCGGAGATTATCTGCTTAGTACCCCATTTCGAGGAACTGCCCTTCCTCCAGATTTACATTTTTAACCTGAATTTGCCTCTATGGTACAGCCTACCCCGACTCTCCAGTTCTACACTGAACCAATCAAAATGCCTAGGTTACTGTTGATTAGGTGAAAAATGGTCACTCCCACTGAGACTCTTCCGTGAGACTATGTGCATGAGAAAGAAACAGCTCATATTCAGTCTTTCATTGTGGCTTTTGAGATCTAGATTTACAGACCTGGCCTGGCTATGTTTCTTTCTATGTAGAGATCACTAGGCTGCAGTAAGAAAGAATGAAGCTGCCATTTGAAAGGAGCAAAATCCCAGATGGGTCTGGAGAATATCCAAGCTCTTCCTGAGGCTTATTTTTTCAAACCCCCTTTTTCCTTCAGCTAGTTCAGTTTTCATTTTTGTTACCTGAAACCTAAAGAGTGTAAAATGGGACCCTCCAACATAAATGAGATTATATATGCCAGTATGATCCTTGAAGAAGACATCTTGATATGGCCAATATTGTTGAGTCTCCTTTCCTGGTTTCTCATGATTTCCTTTGGTTGAAGCCATAACCATGACATATAGATGCCTTTGTCCAGGGCTGCTCTCCTGAATCCCCTCTCCACTTCATTTTTTCCATTAGTAATATAATTAAAAAAAAAGAGTTCTGATATCATGTGTGACAGAATGATGATGGTGCCAGAAAGAAACACACTGAACTGAGTGTTCAGTCTTGAAGTAGATCCCTAGCGTTGTCCCAGAATTCCACAGTTCACATAATCTTTAGTTTGTTTCTGAGATTAGAGATTGCTGTTAGCACATTTTGCCATTAGTTATATATATATAAATTGGGGACAAATATCAACTAAGAAAAGAAATGGAATGCTATTGTAAATCCATTATCTTCTCATGAATATTTAAAAATAAATCTAGGGTTCTATTTTTTTCTCCCCATTCATTTTTCTAAGTTATCTTGTGATCTTGAGATAGTTACTTCATATGCTTCATATGCCTGTTGTTGTAAACTCTCAATTTCAAGACTTTATGGGTCTATGATTTACTAACCATCTACTAAGTGTAAGTCATAATTTTCACAGACTTTAATACTCTCTCATACCTCCTCCTTTCTCTTTCCCGCTTACCCATAATACACATCTCTGTCTGGACCACCCACGCAGACACGTGTCTTAAACTACCTTAGGAAAATATTCAGATAGGCTCACAGTTATATTACTGTGTAGTGGTAAAGAATTGAATGTTTACTGTTCTACCAGTTAAGAGGAAATGTTGCTGAGTACCAGTCAGATTCAGTATTATGGTGATCAAGCAGATGACAAGCACAATATTGGTATTTTCTGTTTGCTTTTTAACTCAGCACTTGAAATAATAGCTTTGCTCTTAAACCTCTGATTTCTGGAATTCTCTGATATTTGGTGACATTTAATTTTTAAGGCCAAAGCTCAATAAATGTTTGAATATATTAATATGCACTAACCAAAGAAATGTTTTTGTTACATTAATTTAACACTCAAAGAAGTCCTCCCCAAGATCATTTTGTTTTGGGTTAATAACTGTTGTTTTCCTTTTATATACGTGATTAAGCCTTAATTTTTTAAGAGCTCAGGAGGTGTGACTAAAAAGTAAATCAATTCCGTGTTGCTTTATGTCCATTCATCAGTGTCTGTCCAAGTTCTTACAGACCTTTCCGGTTTGTGATTGAAACTGCAAAATAATTTCAGCCCTGTGGACTTAGCAATCTTTCCCAATAAAATTATACAAAAATGATTTTCCTAGTAAAGCCTTTTTCTCTTGTGTATCTGCTTTAAATATTTTCTTAACCCAAGTTCTTGTGTTCCCTGTAGCTTTTTCTATTTCTTTGTAAGTTTCAATATGTAGTAAACCTTCACCAACAGTTGCCATTGACTTCTGAAAACTAGAAAGGAAAGGAACGTTTTTCTCTTTGAGTGCCTGTGTACAGCCAGTCCAGGGTTACAAAAGAGATCTGTTCCTAACAGTGACTTTAAGTCTTTAAATGTGTAGGTAAGTTGGAACAGGTGTGTATGGTTCTTATTTAGCTTACTTTAGTGCAAGAAAAAACTTGAAGACTTTTCAATTATTTAGAAACTGCACACGCAACAAGTGAAGGTGATCGTGATGAAGAATTTGTTGCCAGTAAGGGTTGGTTCAGTTGTTTCAAAGTAAGAGCAAATTTATATAACATTGAAGGGCAAGTTGTCTGCCAGTGGACATTTGTAACCCAGGGATTGCCTGTATATGTAAGTAAACTAACTAGTGAGGTTGCTTATTGAGGCTCTGACAGTACCTGACTTGAAATCTGAATCAAGGAAAAGTGTGTTAGTTTCTTTTCCAGGCAAAACCTTTGCTAGTCAGTTCTAACTCATATGGACCCCACAGGGTTTCCAAGGCTGTAAATTATTACAGAAGCAGAATGCCACATCTTTCTCCCCCAGAGCAACTGGTGAGTTTGAACTGCCTACCTTTTGGTTAGCAGTGAAATGCTTAACCACTGTGCAACCAGAGCTTCTTCTCCAGGTAGCCTCTATATTCCGCTTCCTTCCTTCTTTATTCTTAACTCTGCAAAGAGCTTAATCGTGTTATGGTTAACACATAGATTTCCCAAAAGTCTGCAGACAAAAATGAACGTTGTTCTGACTAAGGACACAAAGAGTTCTTAGAATGTTTTCTTGGACTCCTGCCAATTGTCAACTAAAGTAATCATTTAGAAACCATGTATTTTCTTTTCAGGTTTGTATAGTGATGCATAAATCTTCACAGCATCAATAAAAAAGGTTCTAAGAGCCAGAAAGGGTCCTAAACTTCTTGAGTCTTCTTTCCACACTTCGATAGCCCGGTTCCTCCTTGCCCAATAATCACCTCTCAGTATAATCCATTTCCCATTCCTTTAATGTAGTTCTTCAATTCCCTTGGTGCCTACCCTTACCAAGTCCGTCTTCACTTCTGAAAAATCTGTCATGAGGTCTAAGACATCTGGCAGTTCCTATTTTTGGTCCTGGCCACTAGTGAATAACAATTTTGTACCAGCCTATAGAATCTGTATCAGCTGCCGGGATATATGTGGCTATTGCTTTGATACGTTAGCACATTATTAAAATGTTTACTGTATCAGCAGTTTAAATATTTTAAGATGGATGTGAATCAAACTATGTTCATCGTTGAATTTCTTAAATGATAACCCAATACCCCAAAAGCAAAAGATTAACTAACCAGTCTTTATTTTTAGAATCCTTATGGACAAATTAAGGAGGTAGGTGAAAAGGGAAAACATTTATTAATCTATCGATACGAATTATAACCATCTTTTTTTATAGAATACTCTATGTTCTAAAGCATTTAATACTTCGATTCACCAGTGAAAAGGGTCCAGAAGAAACTACCAGAACTGTAACAATAATTATAATATTTTAAAAATAATTAAAAGTTATACTGATCGAGTTTGATGACAAAGAAGAATGATAATATTTGGGGATAAAAACGATGTGTGGTAGTATTTATATACTTTTTTCAGAAGGATGCTTATAATTCGTATCGATAGATTAATAAATGTTTTCCCTTTTCACCTACCTCCTTAATTTGTCCATAAGGATTCTAAAAATAAAGACTGGTTAGTTAATCTTTTGCTTTTGGGGTATTGGGTTATCATTTAAGAAATTCAACGATGAACATAGTTTGATTCACATCCATCTTAAAATATTTAAACTGCTGATACAGTAAACATTTTAATAATGTGCTAACGTATCAAAGCAATAGCCACATATATCCCGGCAGCTGATACAGTGAACCCCCTGCAGAAAGAGCAGCATCAGCAAAGCTGAGGCTGGACAATGTTTTGAATCTGAAGTATGAACACCTATATCTAAAAAAACAATTTTAATAAGGAAAAATAGAAAGCTGCTAGAGAAATATTTTTTGATCAATGAGTCTTTTATCTACCCACAATGGAGACCATTTACTTAAACAATTTTTAAGTAACACGAACTTAATCAATTTCACAATCTATTTTGAATTATTGTACTAATAGTATTAATGTCATGTTTCATACTGATCATTTCTGGTTTTCAATGAGCCTGATTTACTCTTAAAATAAAATCAACTTATAAACAATCAATATTACTCTTTTAAAATTGCTGTTGAATGAAAAAATAGTACACAGGATAACTTTTTGTAATGGTTGCTTACACAGTGCAAAGTATCATTGCAAACTTGTGTATTTTATGTTTATTTTTAAGAATATGATATTGGCAGGGATTATTACAATGTAAGGCATTAATATTTATCTTAACTAATACATGTCTGGAGACCCTGGTGGCATAATGGTTAAGTGGGCAGTTCAGATCCATCAGGCGCTCCTTGGGAACCTATGGAGCAGTCCTACTCTGTCCTATAGGATCGCTATGAGTTGGATTTGACTTGATGGCAAGGGGTTTGGGTTTTTTCTGTTTGTTTAATACATGTATACTGACTCCCCACTCTTTCCATGTCTTCATTTTAGGTAAAACTGATAGAGAAAGAAAAATGTTCTTTGTCTAATCAAATACTGGGAGGAAATAAAACAATGGTGATAATTTATTGCTGTCTATTAGATAGAGTGACTGGGTAGGAGTGGTGTGCTTCATACAGCTTAATGTGACTTTGTTAAACGAACACTTTTAGACAAATAGAATTACTACTTGTCTTACTGCATCTCCTTATCACTCCATTTAGGAACTCCCCAACACACTAGAGAAGATGTAATGCATTATACTGAAAACATAATGGTCAGGCAAGATGTTCTCTGTCTCTCTATTATTTTTGTTTAGAATACTGTTCTAAATACTCTCAGAGGGTTCATTGCATCATAATTCTCAAAATATTATATAAAGGGCATGAGTCAGTCCCAAACTAATTTTCGTTATATCTTAACATGATTAGATTTAAGCACAGCCTTATCTTCAAGGCTGTGCTTAAATCTAAACTCATTTTATTTGCTGTAAAATGCAAATTAAAAAAAATACTAGCTGCTAATTTTTATATAGGACCCCTAGTGACGCAGTGGTTAAAAACTATCTACTGCTAATGGCAAGGTTGGCCATTCAAAACCACCAGCTGCTCCACGGGAGAAAGATGTGGCAGTCTGCTTCTGTGGAGATTTACAGTCATGGAAACCCCATGGAATTACTCTGAGTCAGAATCGGTTGGATGGCAGTGGGTTTGGTAATTTATATATATATGTATGTATTTTTTTATATATGTATATGTAAATAACATATATAATACATATATATAATTTCTCCTAAATATTTACTATAAGATAAAAAAGATTTTCTACTTTCTTCTACTGCCTTAAGTAATCAGTATTCTACTACCTATTACCTTTTTCTAATTTAGTATGACACTGATATTTTAAAAACTCCAAAGGAAATACTTCCAGAGGTAGTATAACCTCCTTTTACCCTTTCCCTCACTTCTCCTCTCAAATAATTAAGTTTTTGAAAGAAAATAAATACATCAACTTTTTTTTTTTTTTTTTTTTAATGAGAGAGAGAAAGTAAAAATGAGGTCTTGCTGTACTGAGCCCTGCATTTCCCTACTCAATGTAATGTCAGCAAATCTCGATAATGAAGTGTTCACTTAAAAAAAAAAAAGAAGAGACAGACTACAAAGGCTATGTGTTTTAAAATAATAAGAAAAAAAATGTTTTAGGTTATCGAAATCTTTCATGCCTGTGTGTAAAGGTATTTTACATTCAAGTTTATGGCTTGAAAAGGGACATTCAGATGAAACTTGCCTATTTTCAAAATATGGTTGAAGTGAATAGAAATTGACTACTAACGTAAAATTGGCACTTTTCAAAAATTACATAAGTAAAATCAACATAGCTGTCAAGATAAAAATAACTACTGCAAATATTTCAATAGGACCCGTGGTTCTCTTTCTGCTTTTAAGCAAACAATGACCAATTGTGCTGGCTAAAACCACACCTTCAAGATTGCGAGGCATAGATTCCGCAAAGATACTGAGGTTGGTTCCCACTGCTGTGGCCTTCACTGTACATAAATCAGAAGTGTTTGGTATGCAAATCTTGTCATACAAAGCAATTATGGCTTTTCTTAAACTGACCTCATGTTTCTTTATTACTTCAGCTTTTTACACCCAAACCTTGTGTGATCTTTTCAAACATGCACAGTTTTTACATTGCTTTTAAAAAGTACACAATATGGATATTTTAAAATTTATTTGTGCCTGATATAAATAGAGAGGTTGCTAGCACTCCTATTCTTCAATCTGCATTGCAGTGCTTAGCAAGTCTGAATACTCTTCAGGTGACTGCTCCTGCAAACTATTTTCACCCCAGGGTCTTTGTTAGGATGAAGAGGCCCTTCTAATAGCTTGAGGCCATGACACTTTGTTTGGTCTTACTCTGCAACATTACTGATAACTAATGGAGACTGTCAGCTATACCAAGCAGGGGGAAAAAGTATTTTTATAGTAAGGTAGTTAAAAGTAAAATACACCAAAAGAAAAAAAAAAATTTTTTGCTAACTATTTACATATTTTCTAAACCTTCCCTGTCCTCGACAAGTGAAGCTCATATAGAGGCACTTCATTAAGCAAGAGAAATAGTTTGAAAACATAAAACCACAGTCAATAATTGCAATAATGTTCTTTAACTGGCTAATATTATATTGCCACAGGAAATCCTATTTTGTGGCTTCTGGTTGAGCAACAGTGGCATCCAGTGGCCAGATAGTTGTTTTAAGACTAAAGTGTTACAGGCAACTCAGGCTAACAGTACTAAATGATTCTGATGTATTCAGCATAAGCAAAAGAATTTACTAGGAAAATCAACTCAAAGGCCTCTGTTTCCAGAGCAACCCTGGATCAAATCTAGGTCACGATATTTGTCTCTGATGACCACTAAATACTGGCAATTTCTCCAACACCACTTAATAACTTTTTTTTTTTTTTAAATCAACTGTCTAATGGAAACCCTGGTGGCATAGTGGTTAACTGCTATGGCTGCTAATGAAAAGGTCGGGCAGTTCGAATCCACCAGCCCCTTCTTGGTAACTCTATGGGGCAGTTCTACTCTGTCTTATAGGGTCAGTATGAGTTGGAATCCACTCCAGGGTAACAGGTTTTTTGTTTTGTTTTTTTTTAAATCAACTGTCTAAGGAGCCCTAGGGGTGCAGTGGTTAAGGGCTTGGCAGCTAACCAAAATGTTGGCGGCTTGACCCTGCCAGCCCTTCCACAGGAGAAAGACGTGACAGTTTGCGTCCTTAAAGATTATAGCCTTGGAAACTGTATGAGGCAGTTCTATTCTGTTCTATAGAGTTGCTGTGAGTTGGAATGGACTCAACAACAGCAGATTTGGGGTTTTTTTTTTTTTTTTTGGTATTAACTGCCTACAGTGTGTACTTATATTGACTCCATTAGCTATAATCTTTTTTTACACTAGATAATTTCCCTGCAATGAACTATACACCAAATCCTGAGATAAATATCTCACAAAATCAAAAGGTGTAAAACAATAGCTAATGACATGCACTCATTGCTCATTTTGCATGATAGTATACTGATGGCCAACTGTGTTAACTACGACCTCTAATGATTGTGTGTAATTCGTGAACGATAATCAAGTTGCTACCATTGTGGTATAATAAAGAGTTCTGAAACTTTCGCTTACAGGAAAGCCTGACAAATCTGAATGCCATGAGATCTCCCTCCTAGGGATTTACAAATCTTAGATGAAAGAAATATAAAGCTTCTAGCACAATTCCTTGGCCCAGAGTAGGTATACAATAATGAAGCGGAAAGAAGTGCAAATTCTGTGACCAGACTTAAAAAACAAACAAACAAAAAAAAACCATTGCCATCAAGTTGATTCCGACTCATAGCAACTCTGTAAGAAGACACAGTAGAACTGCCCCATAGGGTTTCCAAGGATTGGCCGGTGGATTCGAACTGCCAACCTTTTGGTTGGCAGTTGAGCTCTTAACCACTGCACCCCTAGGACTCCGTGACCAGATTTACTGGGTTCAAATTCTGCCTCTGGCACCATACAACCCAAGGCAAGTTATTTTAACAGCCTGGACTTCAGTTTCCCCATCTATAAAATTAACTTAATAGTAGTACCTGCCTCCTAGAATTTTAATGAAGTTTAAATCAAATGGTACATTCAAATCTTTAGACTAGTACCTGACATACATAAAATACTCCATAAATATTAGCCTTCATTCAAAGTCTCGGTCTTTATATACCAAGGAGGGTTTACTAACAGTGTATTAGCTTCCCAGGGCTGCCATAACAAAATATCACAAAGTAGGTGGCTTAAAACAACAAAAATTTATTCTCTCACAGTTCTGGAGTCTAGAAGTCCAAAATCAGGGTTCCAGCAGCATTGATTCCTTCTGAGTGCCCTGAAGGAGAATCTATTCCATGCCTTTCTCCTAGCTTTTGGTGACAGTCAACAATCCTTGGCATTCCTAAAAGGTTTTTGTCCAGCACTTTTACTTATGAGAAAACCTGATACATCTGAATTCCGTGAGATCTCCCTCCCAGGTATTTACAAAGTTTAAATGAAATAAATATAAAGCTTCCAGCACAATCCTTGGCCCACAGTAGGTACACAATAATGAAGTGGAAAGAAGCATCACTCCAATGTTTGCCTTCATCTTCTCATGGCATTTTCCCTGTGTCTATGTCACTCACCTCTCCTCTTCTTAAAAGGACACTATTCATACTTTACTAGGGCTCATCCTATTCTTAATTACATTTCTAAAGACGCTGTGTCCAAATAAGTTCACGTTCATGGCACGAGGGGTTAGTACTTCATATTTTGGGGGGGACACAATTCAACCTATAACAAACAGCAACAGTAAGAAATGTTCTATAGTTTTCCCCCTGGTTCTCACTATACTTTCACCTGAAGAATACCACCTATGTCATCAATATGATTAATGACATGTATTTTTCAAGTGGGAAAACCATGATGGGAAGTACAGTCTGTGGAGATGGCACTTGATCAAATTTAATCAGTGACATCTAAGCAAAGCCTTAATAAATAAGAAGGGTTCTGTCTGATTCAGGAAAGAGAAGGTAAATGGAAGGACCAGCAATAGTCTTAGTAGAAAGATGGGAAAGCACAAAATATGTCTTGGTACCAGTGAGAAGGCTACAAATGACATTCTCTATTTTCAGAGACAACCAAAACTACTTGTCCTCGCGTGTGTGAATGTGTGTGTGGTGAAGGAGACAGAGAGAGACTGATTTTAAAATTTAAGAGGAAGTAGTGCTTTTATCAAAACTCATTACATAAGACAAACCTAAGCACTACCTGAATTTTCCATTTTTGTTTTACCGTATTTTTTTGTCTATAGAATCACCACAATTTAGAATTGGACAGGAACTTAAATTTTTAAGAGTTCTTGAAGTATAGCTGAGGGCCTTACTGATGCCACTCCTGTTCCTTTTATTGCTACCTGCAGGTACCCTTTTCGGGAAAGCAAAAGAGCCTCAAGTTAAAGATTTTGTATACCTAGGTACACTGGAGAAGCCTCTTTCCCCTGACTCAGTCCTTTGGAACAGTAGCTGCCTACTTACATTGATAAGGCTACGGTTCCCTGGTTCCCTGCTATTCTTCCTTTTCTTCCTCCTTTTTCCTCCTCTTCCATCTCCAGGAGAGGTAAACTCCTTCATCATTCCATGATATTCACTTTTGACAAAACAGACATTAGAAAGAAATAACTTTCAGAATAATTCTTGAGTGTTTTCATGGCATGCCAAGTTGTCCTATTAACATAGTCAAGGTCATTATTTGATTTGAATCTAGGTAATTACCATATGCAGATGACACAACCTTGGTTGCTGAAAGTGAAGAAGACTTGAAGCATTTACTGATGAAGATCAAAGACTACATCCTTCAGTATGGATTATACCTCAACATAAAGAAAACAAAAATCCTCACACCTGGACCAATAAACAACATCATAGTAAATGGAGAAAAGACACCAATGGAGAGCTAAGAGAACACTTATCCCTAGAATAGAGTGTAAGAACTGACAAGATACAGAATAGTCAGTAACAGGTGTATATAACCAGGTGGACCTAACACAGAGTCCAAAAGACTGAACCAAATCTGATGAGATTCAGTGAGTCATTGGCACAATGGGACTCAATCCAAAAGGCAGAGAATGGCATACCTCTAAACCATTTGGTTCAGAAATCAAGCAAGGGCTCTATCTTGGTCATGTTCAGAAGCCTGACAGTGTGGCTTGGTAGGACATAGAATTCAAGGAAAGAAGTCTTCACAGCAGGATTAGGAAGCCCCTTTCCCCTCAAAATTTACCACTCTGACCAGACTGCTGCTGGGAATTCCACTATTATTAAGACTTTCCTTTGTGTTACTCATTTCTCTATTCCTTTCCCATTAAAATGTAAATATCCTGCAGAAATGAAAACATTAAATCAATAATTCCTTAGTATGGAACTTTCATCACATGCTTTTCAATATATCAATAATGAGGCAGGACTAGTGTTACATAAATGATTTCTACTTGTAGAAGGAGGTGGGAGTTGCTAAAAAATAGGATAAAGGGGAATTAGGGAGCCTTTGGAGCCCTGGTGGCACAGTTCAAATCCACCTGCCACTCCTTGGAAACCCTATGGAGTAGTCTTACTCTGTCATATAGGGTCTCTATGAGTCAGAATCAACTCCACTGCAATGGTTTGTTGTTTTTATTTTCCCCAGGCAAACACTCATAATGACTCTGTAGGACAGAGTAGAACTTCCCCCATAGAGTTTCCCAAGGTTATAATCTTTACGGAAGTAGACGGCCATATCTTTCTCTGACAGAGCAGCTGGCGGGTTCCAACTGCCGACATTTTGGTTAGCAGCTGAGTGCTTTAACCACAACTCAACGGCACTGGGTTTTTCAAACAAACAAAATCTTCTTTTTCAAAATAAGTTTCTGAGCTGAGCACATAATCAAAAAATGGCTTCCAAATCCTTGGCTGGTATTATTTTTTTCTAGAAGGCTAGACTCAGTTTTCCACACAGAACCTCCCATATAAGCATAGAAACACACATGTACTCAGCACTGGCTCTGCACGGTTAGCACCATCATTATAGAGCCGGGAAATGAAATAGTACCTGGTGTCAGAGTTTACAACTGAAGAATTCCGTTTAATTTCTCCATGACACCTATGGAGAGAACAGCCTCCAAGAGTCGCTACTTTTTACCCAAAATATAGTAATACAGAAATTTTCTAAAATTTATGTTATCTTCTTTATGTTTCTTTTCAACTTCAGGTTCAGGAAGTAATGTAAAATTAAAGCATAATGTAACAGGCTACAAAGCAAAAAAATTTAACTAGAAACTCACTCCAAGTCCACTAGGTTTTTAAAACCACCACACAAGTCATTCAGGATGGGGGTGCTGCGGCTCTGTGTTTCGTGTACAATGGAACCCTATGCCAGGCCACAAAGAAGTAAGTGATCAGCTAGATAAACAGGCACTTCCCTTGTAGTCTCTCTTGAAAAGAAAGTGGTTGTTATTAAGTATGCACTATATTGAATAGGGCAATTCAATTGGAGAGAGCTTTATGGTAAAGTAATTAAAAAAAAAAAAACACAAGTTTCTTGACTGTTTAGAAGTAGAACATATTTTCAAGAGTGTCTTCATAACAGGTTGTGTGTGGGTTGTCAGCATGATTAAAGCAATCGTGATTCAGCGTTCTTGGAGAAAAAAAAACGGGATGTAGAAATCCTCAATAAATATTTTCAAAACAGAAGAAATATAAGAACAAATTTGGCTGTCTTTTTGTGAAAGAGCCCAGGGAGAGAGAGTAAACTTAAAATGCTGATGCTCCTTTTTTCTTTGCTTCCAAATGGCCCAGCCCAGCAAAAGGCCCTGCTGCCTGATTATTTTCCCTGCACTCTCCGGTTACTGGAGAGGAGCTACAATGCATACACTGTTGATAACAGATTTATTTTCAGGATTTAAGAGATGATGTCAGAACAAGTGGCAGAGCCACATGGAGCAATAAATGGGATGTGATGTCAGCTTGTCCTCATAGCACCTATTGTTACTTTGTTTACAAAACAATGGCTTGCCTATGCCAAGAACTAGAGTGCATATCTGTGTGTATGTGTGTTTGTTCTTTCGTTGGTGTTGGAAAGGTTTCCAACATAGTGGGAGAGTTTCTTAGCTATGGAAGAACATATATAAATATATACGTGTGTGTGTGTATACATATATATATATTTGTTGTTGTTGTTGACCCTCAACAAAAATGAGGAAGACCTTCAACAAGATAGGTTGACATACTGGCTGCAACAATGGGCTCAGGCATGACAACTGTGGGCATGATGCAGGACCAGGTAGTGTTTCGTTCTGTTGTGCATAGAGTCGACCCGATGGCCCCTAACAACAACATCAACAACATATACGTGTACGTATATATATATAAATATATATATGTACATGTATCTGTGTGTATATATATATACACATACAAAATGTAAGTAAAGATATGAATGTGAGTGGCATGTGTCTGAAACAGCATTATTCAGGACTTTCATATTGTTACTATCAGCCATTTACAACAAAATAACTGATAAAAGATAGTGAGTAGATACTTCAAAAGATTAGGGTTGAAGACTGATATTCCTTGGTAATATCTCTGTGTGCCGGGAGTGTTATTTTCTGAAGACTGCTGTAAAGGTTAACTTTACTAAGAGGAGAGGTAAGAGAGATGTCAGTTTAATGATAATGGGGTGGCATTTGCTAAGGAAGTTGTCTTCAGCCCAGGAATGGTGAGTTATATTCCAAGGATGGTATATCTTAATTGAAGGGCTCTAAGGTTTTAAGACAGTGAACTTATACAACTGAAAACCATACTCTTAAGGAATTTGCAGATTTCTGAGCCTGACATTCAATATTAGACATGAGACACACACACTCACATGTGCACACACACACACACACACATATGTATATGCATATACCACGGCTCTCAAGCCCTCAGAAGGATTCCTGAGTAACAAAATCAGAATGATTGTCCTAGAGTAGGGGTAAGAAAAATTTGTTCTTGCTTGCCAAATTATTCAACTACAGAAGACTTGAGAACTGTTTAGTAGAGATATACTCCATAATTTTAAAGAGTCAGAGATGGGTTTGATCATGGAGCTTCCTAACAACATCCTTTAAGAAATCGTTGGTTACCCAGATGCAGAGATAACTTGTACTATATCTATTACATGTGTAGCTATACCTTGAGTAACAGGTGTGTTAAGGTAGAAAATCCGATCCTAGCATGGTTTTCCCTGAGTGCATAGCCTATTCAAAATGTTCTTGACATTCAGTTTTTCAGACTTAGCAAAATTTGCAATATCCAATTAATTGCTTTGGATATGAAAACATCACTTATTTAACAGAAACTTTCCACTTATTCTATTCAACAAATGTCACATGGATTTTACTGAAACCATACCTCCATAATTTTGTGATTGGGATACTTATAATTCATTGTTACTACTGATCATTTATCTTGGGCATCTACTGTGCTAGATGCTTTATTGAAGTTGCACATAATAGGGCTAACATCTGGAGAATTACACAATTATGCACCATATGATTTCCAACATAGGACTATTTGTGACATGTAGATGTTGTGTGATGCCTGATAAACCCAGTTGGTTAATACAAAAAAAAAAAAATAATGCAAGGTCTTTATAAAATCAAGACTATGGTCCTATTAAATTAAAAACATCAAAGGCCCTTACACAAAAAGCATTACAATGATTAAGATCAGTCCATTTAGTTTCTTGTAAAGAACGCCTTTTTCTCAGCCTAATGAAAGAGGCTGATTCAGTAAATATCATCTCTGTCCTGTGAGGGAGGGGCAAGAATGAGGTTTTGGGGGGGGAGGAATCTCCCTTTAGATGTCAACTACACCAAAATTACTTGCTTCCATAATGTGAAAATATGTTAATTGCTTGATCTCTTGGTTGACAACATAGTGAGCTAAATTCATAATGTTGACAATGTTCCTATACTTAAACAGCTTAAGATTGAAATGACTTTGCATAACTGAACACTTTAAATGACAGCTCTTCTCGGTTGCCTATCTGAAAGGAAAACAGCCATATGAGTGTCCTCGTGGTTCCAGGTATTGCTGGCTTTCTAAGAAGCAGCAACTCAGATATAACCAATTGTCCTTTTAGGCTCTTAAGAACTGGTGTATAATGAGTCTGGAGAGGTGGGACATAGAGAAAGATTGCACACTCAGCAAGCACACACAAAGAAAAACAGGGCCGGACCTTAAACTTTGTACAACATGAATTACATATGTTTCGACTTTGACTATCTTACAACTACAAAGTACCTAAAAAGGTCCAAATAGGACAAATTATTTGATGCCTTCAAACAACTGCTCAATTCAATGAAAAACTAAGTTACTCAAACTGTTGAAACATTTTAAATTATCTTATTCTAAGCTTTTATACCTTTACAAATCAAAGGGGTTTGTTATCATTTAGATCTACAATATCTTTTGTTCCAAACAACCAAAAGGTCTTATGTCTTGCCTAAAGTTGTACCAAACTGGAACAAAGTTTTTCCTTCTTCCACTAGAAGTAATCTTGACAAACTGCTTCCCAAATCTCTGCTACAAACCTACCCTTACCCATATCAAATGCCTTCCAACCAACCTAATAACCAAACAACACACCTAATATTATTCACACACATAAACCATCTCAACCCACACTAACTTCCCCCAAACCAACCAGCAAACCAGACCAATTACCCCAGACTAAACAAACCAACTAAAATAGCATCTAGAATGAACAAAGAACGAGATAATCCCCCCAAGGGTTAAAGTGAGTCAGGAGAGAGAATGACCAATATATTAACACATTGCCATTGAGTCAATTCTAACTCATAGAAGCCCTGTAGGACAGAGTAGAACTGTCCCATAAGGTTTCCAAGCCTGTAATCTTTACAGAAGCACAATGCCACGTGTTTCTTCCTCAGAGGGGCTGGTGGGTTCTAACCACTGACCTTTTGGTTAGCAGCCAAGCTCTTAACCACTGTGCTACCAGGGTTCCTTGACCAGTATATTAGCTACTTTAACTTTAGATAATGAACTGGAAAAAAATAAAATCAAATCAAAGTGTTTGCTTTTAGAACTAATTATCTCCTTGATTTAGTTTGATTCTATCATACAAGTCACCAATATGAAATTTTTATCTTAATTTCATATGAATTGGCTAGGAAGAAGTTTCAGCTCTTCATTAGGTCTGATTTATTATTGATCCTTATAGGGGACTGGACAGCCTTAAGATTTTCTGTGCATCAATTTTCACAACCTATAAAATCCATATAGGCTGAGAATGAATAAATTAACACTTAACAATTTTTATTCCTGCTTGAGTGAAAGAGATAAAATGAAAATGAAGAGATTTTAAAGAAAAAAGCTAAGAAACTTATGTACACATTATTTAATAAGCTTGATTTCTAAAGTGTCCTCCAGTATTATTCCCAACAAATGTCTGAAGTAAACTAAAGAAGATGGCAATAATAGACACTACTTGCTTTGTAGTCTTTCCCGTTCAGCCACCGGACAAAAATCTGGTGGTTCCTCATGTAAATTAACCAAGTAAATCATCTTGGAGGAATCCGGAACCTACTGTGATTCAAAGCACAAACCATATTCGCTGTTCTTTGTGGTTAATTTATTAGCGGTTATCATAGCTAAAATATTAAAAAAACAAGCTACAGTAACACATGAAATTTATTTTCAACCTAAAGCACATTTTAAAAAATATGCACACCGTCCCATGTGCCCTCCCAATGAACAAGGTCAACATTGCCAGAAGCATTGTACTGTATCCATTTAAAAAACAATGTTCAAGAGAAAAACCTCTGGGAATGGTCACTAAAATGTCTCCTATTTGCCAGACAAGAGCCAGAATGGATTTTTTTTTTTTTAAACTTTGCAGTGGGTGTTTAGTTTGTTCACATCAATCTGTTATATTTTATTCCCTTGTCTTTTCCCCCTTCTTCCTTCTTTCCTTTATTTTAAAAAATATTTACCTGTATCACTGTATCATCAAATATTTAAGCTGTGGTGTACTCCCAGGATGCTTCTAAAAAGAATACAGAGGTATGATAGCTGAATCTCTAGCAGCAATGCCAAGACTCTGGTCATCTTTTTTCTCTCGAAACTGTTACCTTGGATGTTGAATCCCTCCATAATTTCTGATAGTTTTGGAAGTGGGAATGGTGGCATATCAAGGAGAAATTAAATTTCATCATTTTGGCTTTAACACATACACTATAAAAGTGACAGCTTGGTGCACTGTAGCTGACAGTTCCCATTAACTAGAAGCTAATGTTGCAGAGTCAGTCCAAACACCGAGTCACAGCCTCTGGCTACAGGAAGGTCCCCTTCATACTAGGATTCTCACACTCCCTGCCCCAGGAAAGAAAAGCTATAAATATTTTCTACTGGTTCTGTCCTCAAAGTGATATAATGAATATTTACACATTGGGACCCTTTTCCTAGTCTGAATCTTCTTAGAAAAACACCTCCGCTGACACATTTTATTGGTCAGACCAGGTGACTCAAGCTTCACTGCACAGTTGAGAATAAGCATATGGCAAGGGTCAAAGTTCAGTCATTGCATCACTGGTGAAACAATAAGAAAAAACGTAGGAAAATTATTCGAAACATCTGTGTAGGTTTTCTTCTTTTTATGAATTGGCGGTAAAATAAGCAAGCACCAAGAAAAACCAGTTAAAATACAAAAAAAAAAAAAAAACATAGAAAATGGATGTGGCTCAAGCCATATTTTGAGTGAGACTTTAAAAATAAAATAAATATTAAATTGGCTTGCTGGAAATTATAAGTACAGAAGACTATTGAAAGAAAAAAATCCATTTTTTGAATATGTTTATGTTCAGTTGTTTTTTTGAGTATTAGTTGTTGGCTATAGGTTCTGTGGAGCCCTGGTGTGATATCGGTTAAGAGTTCGGCTGCTAACCAAAAGGTTGGCAGTTCAAATCCACCAGCCACTCCTTGGAAACCCTATGGGACAGCTCTGCTTTGTCCTATAGGGTCACTATAAATGAGAACCGACTTGGCAGTACCTACCAACAACAATATAGGTTCTATGAGTGTATTTGTGTGGAGGGCGGGCGTGGGTGGGGAGGGGAAGACGGGTGGCACAAAGAACCTGTCTCTGTTTAAAAATGCTCACAATATTGTTGAAGAAACTTGCAAGTCACAAATTTCCCAGAAGAGGCTGTAGAACATAGACATTAAGAGCAGAGACAGAGTAAGACTGCCTAGGGTCAGTCCTGGCACTGCCATTACAAAGTGATGAGCTTGAGTAAGTTATTTAACCTCTCTGTACCTCAGTTTCCTTCTCTGTAAAATGGGGATAGTAAGAGTACCAAGTTATTTTTTGAGAACTAAACAAGTTAATATTTGTAAAATGTTTACAGTAGTACAAATAAATACATAGTAAAAGAAGAACTTAACTGATAATATTATTCAATAATTATACAAGGATATAATGATAAATGAAAGACAGCCTCTGCCCTCGTGAATCTCCTTACCTACTTCCAAACCAAAACCCACTGCCGTTGAGTCGATTCTGACTCATAGTGACCCTATAGGACAGAGTAGAACTGTCCCATAGAGTTTCCAAGGAGCACCTGGTGGATTTGAACTGCCGACCTCTTGGTTAGCAGCCGTAGCACTTAACCACTAAGGCACCAGGGTTTCCCCTTACCTACTTAGGAGGAGAAAAATAAGTAACAAAATTTTCAAAAAGTGTGGCTAATTGCAAAGTTCAAGCTATGCACAAGATATCCTGGGAACACAACTGAGAGATGTACTGATATCTTAACTAGCATAAGCAATGTGGGTATGTGTGTGTATGCGGAAGGGAGCATTTCAAAAGACTTCACATAAGAGGTAAAACTTAATGAAACACTTAACAGGATAGTATGGGTTCCCTGGATAATGAGAGTTCAAGAGTCTGGTTTGAGCATTTAAAGGGGATAGACCAACACGTCTGTTGTGAATGGGATCACCATGAGTTGGGGATGATTTGATGGCAGCTAACAACAGCAACAAAGAATCAATTTGATGGTTAGAGTAGGGCTGGAGATAAGAGAGGGAGCAATGCTCTGTAGTCACAAGTTCTTAGTAAGACCATTTGGAGCAGAGTACAGACCAGACACTGTTTTAACGGTGTGGTCAATAAGCATTTGTTACTTACAGAATAAACAGGACAGGGATGGGTAGAACAGCACACATCCTCATCAGTCAAGTTTCCCTGCAGTTAGGCTCCCATCTCAGGGTAATGATAGGTTGCATCCAAGCATGCCTCATTTCACATCTTGGGAGAAGAATGCCAAAGTCCCTCTCTCCCTGAAGAGAGGCGGTAATAAAAATGGAAGGCTTCTGTAGGCAGTGTACATCATTTATTGCCCATGTTTAGGGGGTGACCATCTCCTGATGGCTATTCTAGATTTTACTGACATCAGCAGCAGTTTTTCCTCCTTTCCTACAAAGATAATAAAACAGAGTTTACTATCTCAGTAAGTTTAATAGAGCTCTGGGTGTCTTCAGAGGACAATCATCTTCCTCTAAGGCACACACTTTACTTTGCATCCATTAGTAGTTATTACGTCCATTAGCAGCTAGGAAGATGGTGATAGAAATTATAGCACACTGCTACACTCAGCAGAGGGGAAGGCTCAAGGTTGAATATCCAGGTTCTGGATTGAGGAACTGAACTGATGAAGTGTCATTCTCTAAGATGGGGGTGGAGGAGGAAGCAATAATTTTACAATGATAGAATGAGATTAACTTTCATTTGAGGTCCATATCCAGAATATATACTTGGAGTCAGGCAAAAATTCTAATCTTGAACTTGTGTTTCAAGACTCAAACACACCACATCCTCAAAATTTTGACTTTAATGTTCATTTTGTTGTATAGGACTCTATAAGCACCCTTAATCATGTCATTTACCATATTGCAATTTTATATTTATATTTGTATGTGTATCCTTATTCGTTTCACTCTCACTTATTCGTTTACTCATTCAACAAAAAATTTTAAGCTCTATCTTTGTCATGCTAGATGCTGAGAATTTGCAGTGAACCATGTTGTTATAATCCTTGCCCTCCTGGAACATGCAGCCTAATAGGAAAGAACCGATTCTCAACAAATGCTTGTTATAGTCAACGAGATAGATTTGGGAATCATGATTATAAAAAACTGTTGAAATTTTCTGAGCATGGGTGAAAACTTTCTATCAAGTGAAAAGTGAAAAGAAATTCATACTGAATGAGGATGAGAAACCTCAATATTTAAAAGGTAAATAAATTCAAGAGGGTAGAGTGTGAAGGAGACTAAAAAGGTAAAGTTTATTCCATTAGGAGAAACAACAGGAAATAATTTTGGAATCCAAGGAAACAGAGCTTCAATGACTGAATAATTCAGTAGCAAATGCTACAGAGAGGTCAATGAAGATGAGGCCCAAATAGTACCAATTAGACTGGCTGTGGTAGGCAGATTTTGGTCCCCAAGACTCGTTATGATACATAAGAGATATAAATATGGTTAATAGCCAAATAGCCTTAAAACAGGGAGAATATCCTGGATTCTTAACCCTTAAAAGCAAAGACCTTTCTTGGTCTGGTAGCAGAATGGGAAGTAAGAGATACAAAGCATGAGAAGGGTTCCACATGCTGTTGTTGGCTTAAAAAGGAAGGAGGGCCTGTGTCAATGAAACCGGAACCGCAGTTCTAAAACATGAAAAAAACAAATTCTGCCAACAACCTGAATGAGGTTGGAGGTGGAATCTTCCCCAGCATTTCCAGATAAGAGCCCAGCCCAGCTGTCACCTTGATTCAAGCAGAGGAGCCAGCTGAGCTATGCTGTGCCCAAACTTTTGACTCATGAAACTATGAAATGACATGTTTGTGTTGTCTGAAGATAATAAGTTCTTGGTAACTTGTTAGGTTAGAGCAGCAATAAAAACAAATATACCTAGCAACTATGAGTCAATAAGGAATGATGCTGAGAGCAGCTTCGGTGCCGTACTGGGGCCCAGAAGCCATTTTGGGTTAAGGGGGGAAGGGAGGGAGGAAATAGAAGAACGGGTTTCCCTTTATAATTTCTTCATTTATATCAGTCTCCATTGTGCTCTATATAATTTACATGAGCTCATTTATAAAGGCAATTTGTTGAAATTTTATTCCTTTTTTCCCCTAAAATACAACCTAATCAAATGATTTTAAAATCATTTGCAAATTTGACAGATATTTCCTTAATCTCTCTCTAGATAATTAATAAAGAAATTAATCAAATAGAATGGGACCCAAGATCAACTTCAAGGGTCAAGTAAATATAAAATCTATTGTGTTGACTGTATTCTTGCTAAATATCAAAAGGTTTCAAAAGAGATCTTTTTAAAATCCCTTCCCACAACTCAAAACAGAAAAGCATCCTATTGAAAAGATTCTTGGTGTTTGTTACATTGTATGAAACAGATTTATTTTTCCTTGAT
Organism: Loxodonta africana; assembly: GCF_030014295.1. NCBI lineage: Eukaryota > Metazoa > Chordata > Mammalia > Proboscidea > Elephantidae > Loxodonta > Loxodonta africana. The sequence goes on along the minus strand of NC_087347.1, from coordinate 33,811,471 downwards.
TTTCCACTCTTTTCTTCTTCAAGAGGGGGAAAAAAAAATTAGACTGGCAATTTTCGCAGATGACACATGAAAGTACATAATTAATTTTAATCTATGTTTCAAAGTAAAAGTTGACTCCAAAAGTTAAAAGAATGATACTAATTCTAAAATACGTGTTCATTTCTATATTGAACATATACATACATACATATATATATGATTGCTTGCATATATATAGTTAGAGTTTTATATGTATGTGTTTATATAAATCTGGTGAGAAATAGGAAAACTATGTCCAAGAAAATATTTTTTATTTGTATTCAGAGGATTTTATATAATGACCATTTAATGACAGGTAATTCCTACTACATGCAAAACTCTTCCTATTATGCAACTTGGGTGCTATAAAAATAAATAAAAGACAATTCTTGCTCTCCCAAAGTCCCCATTTTAGATGAAAATCCAAATAAGTTTTGTTAGTATATGTACAGCAACATCAGATGGAACTAAAGGAATTAATCAAATTCATCCAATGTTTGCTAAGATGGCCCCAGAAGCAGTAGAACCAGTATTTCTAGCTTTTCTTCTTGCAGGAATGGATCTTGTCTTTCTAGTTAATGTGATTCAACAACTGTTACAAATCTAGCTACTCTGGGTTCAACTGAATTCAACATATCTTCTTCTTTTTTTTTTTTCTGTAGACTAGGCATTGTGTTCAACTCTGAGGTTGAAAAGATTTATAACGCAAGGAGTTGCCCTCAAGGAGCTCAGTTTCAAACACATACTTCTCTATGTGCTAGTCTTATAAACCAAGGAATATTTGTACACTTACCATTAAATCTTCATATGTCTTTCTCTTCGTGTTTCTATTTTTCTCACATTTATTGTAACTGATAATTTTATCCACATGGTATATGTTGGAAGATTTTTGTCCTTGTTATGTTAATTTAATGCATAAAATGAGCTTGAAAATGTAATACAATCTCTTCTCAAATTTGAATTCAGGTAAGTTTATGTTTAAATTCATGCCTATTTCAATTATTTAGGAAAGTATAACATTGTTGGTGTGATGTATTCAGAGATGTGGTGTTACACTGTTAAAAATAGTTAAGGTATTTTTAAAATCTGGCACATTATTTACATCTACTTAACGTAATTTATGAAGTATTTTCCTCATATACGTGTGCTGTTACATAATTTAATGCAGTTTATAAATACCAAAAACTGGTATGTAGAAGCCATATTTTCATCTACACATACTGCTCTAAGCAGATCATATTCTATTTGTTGTTACACGCCCCCATCATTATGTTTTGTAAACATACTACTTTTTTATGACTATAAAGAAGAATGTCAAATTCAAAGAATATCACGCGGTCTTAAAAAAAAATAGTTGAGGTCATTGCCTTGTGCAATATACTTGATAAATTTGATAATTTAAACTTTTATGGCAATCTTTAAAATAAAAGGTAACAATTTTCTTCATTTTTAAACCATGCACAAAAATGCCTATAAACAATCTAAAACAGAGGGAAAGACAAAAGCTGTTTGAACGCTCTGACCTGGCGGACTACTGAAAATGACTTTGTGATGAAACGACTTTAGCTTGGTAATAAATCTTTCTCTCTTTGTTTCTTTCTTTCTTTTTATATAAAGGGATCATTGTAGACAGTCAAAGGAAAATATAATGTCTTCAGGTTTGATCAGACAGATATAGTTATTTCCTTGAAAGGAAATAGCAAAAATAGCATTGCATATAAGACAAACACTTATGTTCTTTAAACTAAAAATAATTTTGAGAGACATCTGCCTTTATTCTTTTCTTTATACCATCCATTTGACTGATTTCTTCCTTGTTTGTGTGTTTCCTCATTAAAAGTCTAATACAAAACACAAGTTTTGTAATATCAATGAGAATCAATGCTGCCACTATTTGTAAAACATGTAAATTTCAAGACTGTTTTCTTCCTGCTTCTTCCAGGACATTAAATAGATGAGTATTCCACCACACAGAAAAGCACTATAGTCAACACTAAGCTTATTAATAGCTTGTGTTTTTACAGCAGAATTCTGTAAGTCAGAAATAGCCCATTTTAACTAAAAGTCCATCATAAAATCATTTATCTGGTCTCTCTCATTCTTACGAAGAATAAAAACACCACCTAGCCAACTCATTTGCATTGTAATCTAATTTTGAAATTATTTTATCAGGCAATAACACATTCAATAGCGCTTTTGTCTTATTGATGAAAAGAGAATCCACTTGGTTAGGGAGTACATAACATTTTTTAATTAAATTTGTGTTATTATTGTTCTTATACTCCAAGGGCCAGGTGGTAGCAATGTTCCATGGATGAAAATAATATTGCTATAATAACAGCAATAGCCATGAAAATTTAATAACATTTTCACTGAGACATGATGACATAATAAATATGTAATCATTACCTCGGCACTTTGTAGGGAAGAGTTAAAGTAATCAATAAGAATATTTACTAAATAAAAGACTGTTCTAGATACTAGGGATACAGAGATGAGATAAATACAATTCATTCCTGTAACCTAGTTGAAGAGACAGCTCTTACATATGCGAAGATAAATACCACAACAAGGTGGCCAATGATGACATGAAATGTTTGTGAGTCACGTTTTTGGACAACTATTTGAAGAGGCCTTTGGAAAGAGAGGGAGTGGAAGAGAGATTCTAGGCAAGGAAAAGATGCAGCAATAGAAATATATCTGACATGTTAAGATGATGACAATTGGATCAGAAGAAATGGTGTTGTTGTTAGGTGCCATCGAGTCAGTTTCAACTCATAGCGACCCTATGTACCACAGAATGAAACACTGCCCGGTCCTGTGCCACGCTCACAATCATTGTTATGCTTGAGCCCATTGTTGCAGGCACTGTTGTCAATCCATCTTGTTGAGGGTCTCCCTCTTTTCTGCTGACCCTGTACTTTACCAAGCATGATGTCCTTCTGCAGGGACTGATCCCTCCTGACAACATGTCCAAAGTATGTAAGATGCAGTCTTGCCATCCTTGCTTCTAAGAAGCATTCCGGTTGTACTTCTTCCAAGACAGAAGAAATGGTGTAGACAATTCAAATAGAGGCCAGTGTAACTTAGGCTGGAAAGGTAACTTGAATCAGGTTGTGGAGGGTCTTGAACACCCAACAAAGGAGGATGAGAGGAGAGTGTTGTCTAGGAAATTTGGGTATGACTGCATGATGATTTCCATGGGAACCCAAAGGGGTAAAAGGAAACCAGAGTGTTCCTCAAAGAAGAATTTATGAGATTTAGTGCCCAAAGAAGAAGGTAATGGAATAAAAGGGGTTAAAGATGACATCACAGTTTCAAGTACGGGTGACTGGGAGAATAAAGGTATCATTTCTCTGTACCCAAAGCTCAGTAATATTTCTCCCAAGATATAGCTAGGAGAAGCTTTCTAGGGAAAACCCGCTGAAAACTCATGGTGTAAAAATCACTCTAATGGCATCCGTGATTATGGAAAATCGTATCTGTTAATTTATAAACGTTGACAATGACAGGCATCAGGAGCAGAGTGACAGTATATATCACTTGTATTTCTGAGCACACATTTACTTAGACCTCTTGTAATTTAGAGTTTCGACATGTAATGTGTATACAGGGTTGCCATGAGTTGGAAACGACTCGACGGCAGTGGGTTTGTTTTTTTTTAATGTTAAACATGTGCACTTATATTCTGTTTGTACAATGCATAAAAAGTATTTGTAAGAATTGCATGCATGTCTGAGTGTTTACCCAACTGTATAATCTTAACTACTTTTGAACACTTATTCAAAGGTTTGAAAGTTTTGAGGATAATAAAGATGGCTGAACCATAATTAAGAATCCTGAGAAATCTATAAGGAATGCTTATTAAGCATTAAAGGAGAAATAAAATAAGTCTAGGAAAATGATCAAGAAGAACCGAGAAAGCTGAAGAGTGGGAGAACAAATAGAGATTTAAAGACTGAAACGTTCTAAAATAAATCAAATAGCAATACCAGATGTGAACAATCTGCACGCTCAAACAAATGAAAAAGAATATAAGTGCTAAACCCATGAGGGTTGTAAGATAAAGTATTGTGGGCAAGACCAAAACACATTGGATATAGGCAATCAGGTTTAATTAATAACTATCGATAAAATATGATAGAATGGTGTATGTAACAGCGTGTGTAACTAATTGTTTTAACAGGCTTCCTACCTCGAATGAGGAAAAAAATGACCTTTTTAGCATAATTTAAAAGATTACACAAGAGAAAATACCATAACCAAAATAGAGCTCATCTAAAACGTGGTCAGAGAATTCGATACTTCTCGTATTTGTGATGAACAATTAAAAACTCATTGAATTGGATTTTCTCAAGGCTGAAGTTTTCCCCACCTTCAGGTACAAACACTCGAGATGTTCACTACATATGGATTGAATACAGAAGCAGATGCCCTCTGCTGTTCTAAAGACCCCCAAAGTAAATAATCTAGTAAATCATGAAATATTTAGGCACTGGTGGGTTAATGAAAACCCTGGTGGCATAGTGGTTAACAGCTAAGGCTGCTAACAAAAGGGTCAGCAGTTTGAATCTACCAGGTTCTCCTTGGAAACTCTATGGGGCAGTTCTACTCTGTCCTATAGGGTCGCTACGAGTGGAATTTGACTTGACAGCACTGGGTTTGGTTTGGCTTTGGTTTTGGTTGGTTAATATGAATAAAATGTGTTCAGGAATGATTCCGTATCATGCATCCTGGAAGTAATGTAAATGACTGGCAGCTCAGACAGACAGACTTAAAAGCAGCTAAGCCTGGCTTTTTGATCAACTTTCTTTTACTCAGTACTTTTATTCCTGATCTCAAAGTACCTACCAAAGTGCCTGGGATGACTCAGGACAGGTAATATTTCTTATGTGAACTATTCTTGGCTTCTTGTTTTAAGTCTCCAAGACTAAAAGCTATCTTCTATTTCAATTTTTTTTTCTTAAATCCAAGCCTTTTGGAGAGTCACGTCCTTTAACGTGAGGAATTGCAAACCCATTCTCTGTCATCCTCCTTTTTGTTCCTGAGCATTCCAAGTATGAGGGACAAATTTGTCTTTTTTATTCATTTCAGTGCATTTTCTTTTAGTCTTTTACTACCCGGATCGGGTTTTAACTTCAGAGACGAAAAGAGAACACTAGATGCCCCATTGGGATCCCAGAAAATTGCAAGTATTTCTAGAAGCCCGTATGTACGTGTAATAGCAAGAGGCAGACGTCATTCCTGGTTTAGAAGCCCTGTTGCTGTAGACATATTTGTAGACGGAGTAAACTTGTGATGAGGAATGCCATACATCCCAGAGTACGTGATTGTCACGTTTAAATACATTTTATTGATCAAATCACCAGAAAGTAATTTTAAATTACATGTTTTGATTTCTCTTGGGTTATAATCACAAGGTTCCAGCGAAAATAAAAACAGACCTATGGTGAAAGGGCAGCTATAGCATTCCCTCAGCGGCACAGGGTACTTAACTGCTGGTCCTGCAGATGTGCAAGCAATTATTTAAGTGACTCCTATTTTTAATTTATTTTAAGCAGCATTAATACGTGAATATCTATGCAAGTGTTTTTACTGGAAATTTCCCGTATGTAAATACTATGGGATTGGAACTATTGCTAATGATTTCATTTTTCAAGGTCAGTTCTAGCAAACATCCATGAGACAGGAAAAGCTTATATCTTGTCTAAAGGAAGAATTCAAGGAATTTTAGCCTCGTTGGTTAATGTGGATCCTGGTGCTTCTCAAATATGTAATAAAGCACCTATTCATTTAAATTGATTACATTTTTTAATATATATTATTTACCAGAACACTCCTATGATGTCATTTTCATGACAAAAAGTAATTCTAACATAAATTATAAAATAACTGTGCATATCTTATTTTTGAAAAAACTCAAGTAATATTAATATAAAAAAATAATATAGGTAATGTAAATTCCGTGTCAGATGCTGTGAGAAGATTTGAATCAGAAAGATGCCCCACTGCAGGAAGGGTGCATTTTTATTCTTTCACCACATAAAATATTTTTGTTACTTCATATGGTTAAGCTGACCAGCTAAAACTAAAATATATGTAGCAGAACTCATTAGGAAAACAAAATCAAAACACTTACAAAATTTATCAACTGATGTTTTGGCTTGGAAGCATGAAGAATATCTAAGGCTAATTAAAGCCTCTGCAAGCAGAACCAAGCATTATGTTTATTAATTGTTCACATAGCAGAATATGTGTTTGTTTCTTGGCTACAGTATATAAAAATCAGCCTAGATTTTCTACAATATTATTTTAAATTAATGAAGGTAAACATACAGCCTATGTAATGAAGTTAGTTCTTAAAATTACTTTCCTTTGCTAGAAGAATGAGAAATGACATTTACAATTATTAAATCTCTTACACAAATTCGTTTAGTATGGTAGACAATACAGTAAATGCAGATATCTGTAGGTCTTGAAACATTTTTGGTGATATATATGAGAAACAATACAGTTTTTAAATTTATGGAAATTCAGATAAATTTTAAGAGTTAAGTTCTTCATCAGGTAATTCTTAATTTGTATTATGGTGATGCCTTTCAATTAAGAGTGATTAAAAACAAACAGTTAATAAATTCGTCTCTAAAGCTGGCCTTTGAAATGATATACAATACCATTTCCTTTATCTTGAGGGTCTCTGTTTTTTGTCTTTTCCAAACTAGAGAAAACTATTCCTTCTTCCCCTACCCCCAACATCTGCCTTAGATTTGGGTTTGCAAAGCTGGTTCCTTTTTATGAAAGGGCAGCGCTGCCCTCTAGTGAACGCACAGTATACAAAAACAATTGTGCAACAGGCAGAAATGCTCTGAAGGTTCAAAGCAAAAGGATTCCACAGCAGGAGTTTCAATGTATTGCTGCTGTATCTGCCTTTAGGATGGTGCTAAAATGCCATGTATTTAAAAAATGTTCTGCATGTGATGCTGGTGGTCAACCGTGGTTTGTTAAAGCAAATGAAATCAAACGGCCAATGAAGTTATTTCAACCTCACTGAGGATATAAAAAAAAAATTTTTTTATTATCAAATACATATATTATTGCCATTGTCATAAGCACTGGCAAAGTCACTCAGATTCCCATAACCCACTGCTTGGTGATAGTCATTTAAACCCAAATGTCCAATTCCACACTTTTTCTAGGTTATGTCTCTTTCTTATACATTTTAGAGCCATCCTTCTTTTTCCCTCTTAACATTTGTCACAGTTTGTAATTACATTAGTGTGATAATTTACTTCATATCTGTTTCACCCACTAAAGGTGAAGAAAATTAGAACAAGTCCGCAAGAACCAAAGTACGACTTTGAGCATATCCCACCTGAATTTAAAGACGATCTCAAGAATAGATTTGACTCACTGAACACTAATGACCAAAGACCAGACAAGTTATGGAATGACATCAAGGACATTGTACATGAAGAAAGCAAGAGGTCATTAAAAAGGACAGAAAAGAAATAAAAGACCAAAGTGGATGTCAGAAGAGACTCTGAAACTGGCTCTTGAATGTCGAGCAGCTAAAGCAAAAGGAAGAAATGATGAAGTAGAAGAGCTGAACAGAAGATTTCAAAGGGCAGTTGAAGAAGACAAAGTAAAGTATTATAATGACATGTGCAAAGAGGTAGTGATAGAAAACCAAAAGGGAAGAACACGCTTGGCATTTCTCAAGGTGAAAGAACTGAAGAAAAAATTCAATTGTTGAGTTGTAATACTGAAGGATTCTATGGGGAAAATATTAAATGACGCAGGAAGCATCAAAAGAAGATAGAAGGAATACACAGAGTCATTACACCAAAAGTAAGTAGTCGACATTCAACCATTTCAGGAGGAAACAGATGATCCAGAATCAATGGCTCTGAAGAAAGAACTCCAAGCTGTACTGAAGGCAGAGGCGAAAAACAAGGCTCCAGGAATTGACGGAATATCAACTGAGATGTTTCAACAAACGGATGCAGCACTAGACGTGCTCACTCATCTATGCCAAGAAATTTGGAAGACAGTTATCTGACCAACCAACTGGAAGAGATCCATAATTTTATGCATGCAGGCAGCATCTAAAATTTGAAAAGGCAAGAAAACAGATTGTGTTCTAGAGCCTGTCAAAAAGAAGACAGCCCTGTCAGTACCTCGATGTCAACCCAGCGAGACCCATGTTAGGCTTTTGAATGATGGAACTGTAAGATAATAATTTTGTGTTGTTTAAGCCACCAAATTTATGGTAACTTGTTACAGCAGCAAAAAAAAAATGAATACATAAACACATCTTGAATTTTCTGCTTTTATTAATTAATAATATACATCTACTGTTACACAGTTACCTCTGAACATTTTTAAGTTAGAATGGCTTTCATAAATTCAGTAGGAGACAGTTTTGAATTTCCTCTATAGATTTATGTTGATCCAAAGGTTGCCAATAATATTGGATCTAGATTGTCAATGTCATAACAATACCTCTCTAGGGTAACCAGGACAACTCTAGGTGAAATTGCTGTAAATATACATTTACACGGAGCCCTGGTGGTGCAGTAGTTAAGAGTTCGGCTGGTAACCAAAAGGCTGGCAGTTCAAATCCACCTGCTGCTCCTTGGAAGCCGTATAGGGTCTGTCCTATAGGGTCGCTATGACTTGAAATAGACTCGATGGTAGCGGGTTTGGTTTTTATACATTTAAACACACACATACATTTGGGAGTGAACAAAGACCACTCCACTAGAAGGAAATGAGTAAAATACGTCAAACACCTACATCTTCTTAGGTTTACGGTCTTGGCAATGCTATCACCACAAGGCCATATGCTGGCATCTGCACAAAAGTTCCCACATCATTTTGCACATGAAATCTCTGTCTACGGTATCATCTCATGTGTGAGACCATTCTCCATCTGCCTCCCCCTCCCATTTGTAAACTTCTGGGTCTCCTATTCCTTTTCTTTTTAGTCCTAATGATGAATTAATAACTGTAATGAATTAATGGGGGATTATATCTTTCCCTCTTCTTAGAATAGAATAATTTAATTTTAACCATATCCTTCTGGAGATACTCACTTAACCCTGGACTTTAATTGATACGACTTTCAGGAGATAATATTGAGCAGGTAGAATTTTTCACCTTTCAAACCACTGTTCTCAACCTTAATTGTAAGGCTGGGTTCCATGCATCTAACAAACTGACTGCCTAACCCTACCTAATTAGCAGTATTTTTTTTTTCTGTCTCTAAAACAGGATTATTAATGGGATGACTAATGACGCATTCATTGTTATTATAAGAAAGTACAAACCCCACAGTTTTTCTTGAATGATTTAACTTAATGATTCAAAGACATACTTATCTGTAATCTCCTTAATTGTAGCTGTTTTACCTGTAAAAGAGATGTAGAGGATAGATACTGTATCTATCACCTCTAGCTTATATCTGTCTATCTAGTAGGCTGCCCTAAAAAAGAAGTATCGAACTGGGTTTAGCACCTGAAGGCAGAGGACCAAAGGACAAAATAGAATGGAAACAAATCTGTTTCATACAATAAAATTTCTAACATATATTGATTCTGAAATTGGGTTTGGTTTCCGTATGAGGTGGGATATCCTGTAGTTTGAATTTTTAAGTGTATATCAGATGGCATAGGAATATCGTAGAGCAAAGTCAATTCAGTGGGCTTTACGGGCAGACACAGCAGTGATCTATCCAGAGGCTCAGATGCCTCCTTCCAGACTTTGCATCTTTCAGCTTCTTGGTTCTGCTTTCGTGTTTGTTTTATTCATGTAAACTCTTTCATATGGAGTTGGCAAGATAAACACCAACAGTCTGAGGCTACTATACAGTCTTCCCAGCTACTCCAATTGAGATAGAGCGTCTCTTTCCCAGTAGCAGTCCCAGAACTGAATCTGCTTGAGCTGGTATGCAGCTGGACTGAACCAAATCAACCACTGTAGCCAAGAAAATTATTTTAATTGACCAATCCTGGGTCACGTATCTACACAAAGAATTGAGAATAAGATCAGTCCCACCTAAATCATACAGACAGAGAGTGAAGAGCAGGTAGTTTTCCTAAGAAGATTAGAATATTGTTAGCAGAAGGGAGAATGGGCATTGGTCAGCCAAAAACAACAGATGCTGTTTATAATGGGATTTTGGTGCCTAACATTTCTTTTGGCGCAAAGATTCTATGATTTTTTAATTTCTTTCCTTTTCAAAATGCAATTGAGATAAACTAATTTGCTGAGAACTTCAAATTATTTCTTGTTCTGAAAAAAATTAATGTCGTTTTCTATAAGTACATTTTAGTTAATTTGAGATTTCTTAAGAAAGGCACTCAAGATTAATAAGGTTGAGAATTTAGATAAATCGTTTTCAAAAATAAGGTCTTCTACATAACATTATTGCCTTATAATGTTAAAATAAGCAATATTGCACTATTTCTATTTTGCACCTATAAAAAATATTCATATTTTTCCAAATTAATATTTGTGTTTTAAAGGAAGCCATAAGCACTACAAAAAGAAGGCGATAATGTTTAGGGATTCTATTTGTCAAAATAAACACATTTTTCAAGCACCTGCTAATAATGGTTTGAAAATCTTTTCACAGGTTTAAGTGGGAATGATGTGATATAGGTTGTTTAATTAAATTGAGAAATGGCCTCCAGGAAGTCTCTGGATGTAATATTGCATATTGACAGATCTTTGCCAATAAAAGAAAGCATCCATTCTGCTATCCATATAATTTTATTTTCAAAATATAAATTTATTTATTTGGCTTATTATTTATAACTGCGATGATATTGAGAAAATCAAAACCCTTTATAACCTACTATTCCTACCCCCAAAGTAATTTGGTGTTTAATGCTAGAGAATTGTTAACATACGTATAAACACTGCTACTAATTCTAGAAGGCACCAAATTCCCTTTTAGGTTAATATTCCATAGAGGCAACATAGTGTAGGGATTAAGAGAATAGACTCTGGGGTCCAACTGCCTAGGTTCAGATCCCAGATGTACCACCTACCACCTGGCTGATCTCTTTAAAATGAGGATGATATTGGCTGCTACGTAAAATGGACTTTATAAATATTAAGTGAGTTAATATCCTCTGGTGATTAATTTATATAATATGATATGACATGCTGTGATCTAATTTACTAGGAAAAGAATATAGAACTCTACAGAGAGAGTTCTTTTTACATTTTAGACTCTATTGCTTCTTCAAGGGGCCCTGGTGGTACAGCGGTTAACCTAAGCACTTGGCTGCTAACCAAAAGGTTGGCGGTTTGAACCCATCAACCACTCCACAGAAGAAAGATATGGCGGTCTGCTTCTGTAAAGATTTACAGTCTTGGAAACCCTACTCTATCTTATAGGGTCACTATAAGTGGGCATTGACTCAGTGGCAATGGGTTTTGTTTTTTTGTTGTTGTTTGTTTATTGCCTTCTCAAATAGATTTGTTTTGCAGATTAGATTATTCACTGAATAGGTTGTACTCAATGATTTGAAGTATGAAAGTAAAATAATTGACCACATTCATCTTGCCTCTTTTTTTGTGACTTTGGTTTTATAAATAAGCACTCTGTCACTGAAGAATAGAAAAGTCAACAAAATGCAATTTCACAGCAAGAAGATATGTTTTTTAAATTAGACGCCATTGTTAAATGAAGGAAGTATCGTTTTAGTCTCTCTCTCTCTCTTTTTTTTCCTCCGTCAGCTGAGAATATCCGGAATGAAAAGAAAGGAACTACATTTGATATGCAGTAGCTTTATCTGTTCTTGTACAGATACAATAAATTAGGAGTTATCAATCTTTGTGCCATTCTCTTGAGTATCATCAGTCTAATTGCATTGCAATCATTGGTCTAGACTACATGGGTAATTTGGGAGTGAGATTGGTACACAATTCTGTAAGGAGCAGCTGAACAGATGCCTGTACCGATTCACAAGAGGAGCTCTGACATTAATTGCATTCACGTTGTTTTGTCAACGTTTATACCCAGAATTATTATACATAATCCTCGATATTTGTTGTTCATAAAAGCTGTTCACCTCTGCCAATCTTAAAACATAAGGTTCCTTGCTCATTCAATTTTAGCAGATAAACTAATAGAGTAGCCAATGTTTTGTTTGTTTGTTTTACAGCTGTTTGATTTATACTGGTTAGTCAGGGATCTCTCTTGGATTCAAAAGGTCTTACTTAAAACTTAAGGATAGCCGTTCTATTCCAACTTTCACATAAGTCCTGTCTTAGACTGGGTTCTCTAGAGAAGCAAAATCAGTGAAGTATATGCATATACACACAGAGAGAGAGAGAAAGAGATTTATCTCAAGGAAATGGCTCATGTGGTTGTAGAGGCTGGCAAGTCCCAAGTCCATGAATCAGGCATCAGGCTGGAGGCTTCTCCTGACTCACGTAGCTGTAGAGGCTGACAAATCCAAGATTGGCAGGTAAGATAGCAGGCTGCTGGCTCACAGACTGTGGAGGCCAAAAAATCCCAAGATTAGCAGACAGTATGGCAGGCAGCTGGCTCAAGTCCCAAGAACTGGAGGTCAGATGATGACGAGCTGGATGGAGAGTTCAGAGCAAGCAAGTGAGCTTTGTCAGAACATATGTATATCTATATGTGTGTGTGTGTGTATGTATATATATATATATGTATATGTATAGGATATAGGCCACATTCCCAGGGAAACTCACCTTACAACTGATTGACAGATCACATCAGATCACATCATGGAGGATGACTACATCATTATATAACTACCAAATTACGTCATTACATAAATGCCAAATGACATCATTATATAAGTGCTAAACTACATCATTTTATAACTGTCAAACTGTGAGAATCATGGTCCAGTCAAATTAACACACAACCTTTAACTATCACAAGTCCTAAAAGAAATTTGGCTCCTAGAGGACCACAGAGTATCTCATGATGGAAAAAAGACCACATTGCCCACAAATCACAGACTAAATTTTAATGGATACTGAATAATGCATGAGATATATAGTCTATTGTCCTAAAATTGCTTCTTTTGAACATCCTTGCAAAAAGACCTAAGCCAAAATGTTTGAAAATTTTGAAATTTAAGCTAAAGTATATCTTGTTTTCTCAAATTTGGATAATAACAATGGCATGGCAAAGAAGGAATTTTGAACTAAATAATAGCAACATATACATGTGTTTACATAGAGTGCATGCATGTTATAAACTACATTAAAAAAATTCTTTGCACTCCAGAAAAACACTGAAATTTTTAAATTATGCATATATGTTGTAGTTTGATACTTAAGTATTTGCAAACAGAACTCAATGTTTTTATATTAAAATTCCTTTTACAATGTAGTGGGAATATAATTAAAAACCTAATTTTTTATACATATGGTCACATATGTACATGAACAAATGATAATGAGGAAATAGGAAACATGGAAATAAAAGTTACATTTGAATATATTCTAAAGATATAGTTTTATTATTTTGCAATAGAATTTTTAATGGTATGAAGTAAGTGATGTTTAAGGAAATTTCTAATAACGTTTTTGCTCTGGCTAAAACTTTGTATATCAAATTTCAGTCTGAGATAAAATTTTTTATAAATGAATTATAGTATTAAAAAGTTAGGAATTTAACCTAAAAACTTCCAGAATCTTCTTAGGTACAGTGTCACAAATAGGAATCTATAATAGGCTTGATGGCTGTGTATGAATTAGAGTTGAGTGTACTATATAATTATCTCAAACAGCCCTGCTGCTTTCTTAGCTTCTGTCAAGAATAGGGCAACTGTTCAGAAAAACTGAACACAGCTAAACACTCAAGAATTCAGATGTAGAAAATATTGCATTTCCTGCCTTGTGATCCAACCAATTTAGTATGTGTATTTTGGGCTATAATTTCTTCTTTTGAAAAATGAGCTGTTTTGCTGAAATTATTTAACATCTTCCAACACTGTGTAAAATAAGCTAAAATTTGAAAGACAGATGAAAAAAATATCCCAGCTGGCCACTAATATTCAGGAAACAAGGTCTTGAGAAAAAAATTTTTTCAATTGACATTTTTACATTGCTCTTGGATGAAGGAAAAAATGACCTAGGTTGGAGAAATACATAGTTTTGTACGGAAAGACTTTTGCTTGGTTTAGAAATCATTGTTTCTTTTGTTACTCACATATAAGTTCTCTCCTTCCAACTGGGTTTGTAAAATTTTGTAAGATGAAACCACTTTGTGTATGACTTTATTGATACAACCATTAACTGCTGGTGATAATGACCTTGGTGATGATACTCATTCTGTCATTTTTTGTTTAATCTGTTAAATTAAAAAAAAAAATTTTAATTGTAAGTAATGCTTACCTGTATTTTTGTCCTTTCATAATGTTTTATAACAATTTTCATTATTATTAGAAATAAAGTCTTTCTTGTGCTTGTTTTCCTAAAATGGCTGCGTAGTGTTCTATTCTAGTTTTGTGTGTATCCTTTCCAGTTTAGGCCTAAATGTAAAGAGAATGTATCACTTTTTTACCATCTTTGAATTTGTAGGCCCAAAATATAACCTTCTTTGCTTTCCCCCACCTAAGTTTTGTATTTCAGGTTTATTGGTAAATCAAAAGTGGTAGTAATAGGAGAGAAAAAATGTATATAGTAATCTAAAAGCAGGTTTTTTTTGGATTAATAGAAAATGCTATTCCATTTTTCACAATTCAAATTTCATTTCTTGAAGAATATGTTACACAATATTAATTTGATTTTATAAATAAATCTCTTCAATACCTCAAAGAAATACCCTGATAGCATTTTTTTTTTTAACTTGAAACCAAATACATCTTTCTTTAAATGGAATTGTCACATTGGCAGCGTCAAGTTTTCTTTTTTGAACATTTGCATGGAAAATATTCCATGCAGTAAAGAGTGAAGTGACTCTATCTGGATCACTGTCATGAAAAATCATGCATGGAGAGTGAAGAGAAGCCCTCAGTACTGATTATTATTTGATCTTTAAGCAATACTTTTATAATCACATTCTACGCGACATGTGCCTAGCTAAATTGTCCATTGGTAAGCCACTGATGTGGTGGTTTTACAATCTGTTATGTGGGTTAAACAGACTCTGCCATTTTTTAATTGTTGACATTAGCTTTTGAAAATAAAAGGCAATTGAAACAGGATTCTTGTAAACAAGAAGCATTATTAAGTGAAGCCACTCATCTTCAGCTATAACATGTTTTTGTTGTTAGGTGCCGTCAAGTCAGTTTTGACACATAGCAACCCTATGCATGCAGAATGAAACACTGCCCAGTCCTGTGCCATCCTCACAACCATTGTTATGTTTGAGCCCATTGTTGGAACCACTGTGTCAGTCCATTTTCTCGAGCATCTTCCTTTTCCTTTACTTTACTAAGCATTATGTTGTTCTCCAGGGACTGCTCCCTCCTGATGACATGTCCAAAGTACATGAGGCAAGTCTCACTATTCTCCCTTCTAAGGACCATTCTGGCTGTACTTCTTCCGAGAGAGTTGCTCGTTCTTCTGGCAGTCCATGTTATATTCAATATTCTTTGCCAACACCATAATTCAAAGGCATCAATTTTTCTTCAGTCTTCCTTATCATTGTCCAGCATTTGCATGCATATGAGGTGATTGAAAAGATCACGGCTTGAGTCAGGCACACCTTAATTCTCAAAGTGATGTCTTTCCTTTTTAGCATTTTAAAGAGGCCTTTTGCAGCAGATTTGTTCAACGGCTATAGCATGAGGGGATGGAAATGATCTCTAAAATCCTTCGTGGATCTTTAAAAACCTGAAACATTCGTGTCTCTGAGCAACTCCTATACACTCTGCACTCCCAGGCAGGGGCAGATTGACCAGTAAGCAAGATACGCACGGGCTTACTGGGTGAAATTGTGCACTACAGATTTGTAAGTAAGCCCATGGGTACCTTGCTTACTGGGTAGTCTATTCCTGCTCCTGGGTATCTTAGGGAATCTTGTCTTAATAAAAACTAAGACAATTTAGGCCTATAAATTGAAAATAGTTGGAAAGAGTAACCCATATGAAGCAATTAGTGAGTAAAGTGGCACATTGTTCAGCCTATAAATATCTCTACATTTATGATATAATGAACCAAATTCTCAAATAAAGTTGCTGTTCACCAGGCATTCCTAAAGCTATATGTGCATGGGTTTGCTTTGGGGAACATGCCTTGAGCAAGAAAAAATAAGCTTGGAAAAGTGTAGTTACTGTGATTATCAGATGGCCCCCTAAGCATATTTTTCACCAGCAATCGTTTAACAGGTTTTAAAAAACCTGAGAGATGAGAGAGTATGTCTCTAAACTTGAGCCATTAAGGTATAGCTAGATAGACAGATACATTTTTTTTTTTTTCATTTTTCACTATAAAAGAGCAGAAAGTGTCAGAAATGATGCATCTAACCCTTGGTCACAGCCAGACTTAAGCACAGTTAGACTCCCAAGTCTTTAATGCTTCAACCCTATACCAAGTAAGCCACAACAGAGCTAATAAAATGTCATGCAGCTATTCAACTGGTTACAAAGGAGTAAGTATTTTATCTTCAGTCAAAAGGAGAGGGTAATAGATGAGAGATCTTAAGAGCCCAGAGTGATTACCTGCCTACCCCAAAGTGCTCCTTAGGTAAACCTGTTGTGCTTGTCCAGGTAAGAACAAACTATCAGTTCTTAACATACTATCTATGTGGTCTGGACAATAAAATAAGCATAACAAAGAAAATTAAAAAAAAACCTTTCCCTTGGTGATCCATTTTAATCTAGTATCTTCTTTAATTTACCTCTTTTCAAAATTAATAAGCTAAAATTTGAAAATTAATTTTCAGCTTAAATGGTTATTCACTGCCTGGCATTTTTTTATATGTAACATAAAATTTGTTTTTTTAACCATTTTAAGTGTATAATAATTGCTCTAAAATTTTTGTTTTGGCAAGTGTAGTCAATGCTGGTTGCAGAAAATATGAAAAACATAGATTATAAAAGGAAAGGAAATAAAAATTCCCCTAATCCCCGGTAAAACTAGACAATGCCTGGCTGTCACCACTGACTGCCCTGACAAGAATCACAATAGAGGGTGCCGGACAGAGCCGGAGAAAAATGTAGAACAAAATTCTAACTCAAAAAAAAAAAAAAAAGACCAGACTTACTGACCTGACAGAGACAGAAGAAACCCCGAGAGTTAGCCCCCAGACAACTTTTTAGCTCTGTAATGAAGTCACTCCTGAAGCTTACCCTTCACTAGAGATTAGACAGGCCCGTAAAACAAAATGAGTCTAAAAGGGCACACCACCCCAAGAGCTAGGAATAGAAGGCAGGAGAGGACAGGAAAACAGGTAATAGGGAACCCAAGGTCTAGAAGAGAGAGTTTTGACATGTTGTGGGGTTGTTAACCAATGCCATAAAACAATATGTATACTGTTTATTGAGAAGCTACTTTGTTCTATGAATCTTCATCTAGAGCACAATAAACAAAAAATTTTAGGATTGTTTTTGAAAGGGGAAATCTCAAGTGTTTTTCATATATGAACTTTAAAATACATTTCAAGTTTTCTTTTCCTGTGATTTTTTTTCCCCAAATGTATGTTTACTTAGTTATTAATTTTGTCTTGGAATAGGGTCCAAGAACCCACAGCTGAATTTTACTTCCTCTGCTACCATTGTCAACAAAATATAAAGTTTAAATTTAAAATAAGTATAACATGAAGAGGAGGCCTGAGGGCGCAGAGGTTAAGAGCTCACCTGCTAACCAAAAGGTCGGCAGCTTGAATCCACCAGCCGCTCCTTGGAAACCCTACGGGGCGGTTCTATCCTGTCCTATAAGGCTGCTATATGAATCAGAATCAACTCCACGGCAACAGGTATAACATGATGAATCTAATTAATGTCACTGAATTGTATATGTAAAATCTGTTGAAATGGCAAGTGTTTTGTTATGTAGATATATTTACCACATAAAAACTTTTGAAATAATTAAATGGAATTAAAAAAAAAATTTCCCTAATTCTATCACCCAAAAATGACTTCTGTAAACATTTTGGCATAAAAAAAAAAAATTCACCCAAAAATGACCTCTGTAAACATTTTGGCATAGCTGATATAATTTACTTAAATGGACTCATAGTCTCAAACTGTATTTTAACTTGATTTTCCCCCCAAACCACATGTCTTTTTATGTTGTCGAGTAATCCTTATGGTATGGTTTTCAATATAATCTCATTGCATGGCTTATCGTAATGTATTTAACCATATCCCTCTTGTCAGATATTAAGGATATTAAGGATGTATAGTTGATATTTGATTTTGACTGCCCGTAATCAATTCTGCATTCTTTTGGCTTCTGTATTATCTTTTGGGGAATTTCTGTTCTCCCAATTTTTTGGAAGCTTATTGAGAGTATAAATTAAGAGGTCCTGCAAACCCAATCTCCAAATCAGGGACAGATGTTCTCTTGTGTGTCTGTGCACTTTAATTACCATAATACAAAAATAGGAGAAGGAAATGTAGTGCACTCATTCCAGCAGCTGCAGTGTCTTCACGAGACTGGGCTCTTTCCTGTACCCAGATTCCAGGCTCCTCTACTTTCTGTGCCTGGTTCACTAGCCTTCCCATCGATTCAGTGAGCTACCCAGTATTTTCCAAATATATTCCTTTCCTGTTTAATGTAGTTAGAATCGGGTTGTTTAGAGAGCAGCCAAGGAGCTGGAACTAATGGGGTGTGGTACTACAGGCAAAGTTGAGATGATCATCCCGTGCTTAAATCTTTGCACAGATTATTCCATTAAAATTAATTTCTAGTGAGGGAATTAGGGAGTCAAAGGCATGCATATTTTAGGTACTTTTTATATGATCTGCTAACTTGCTCATGAGAAACAGGTATCAATATTGTACCACCAGCTGTACATGGAAGCACTCATTTCTCCTCACCTTTGCCAATGCATTAATATTTACTTTGTATTATTTTTTCAGTTTGAGATCAATCATTTGCTTATTTTCAATTTGGTTACTAAAAACATTGAATATTTTCTCAGAAACTTATTGGTGTTCTTTTTAAACTTCCTTTTTACAAAATTCCTCATTTTTCAGATGTTCATCTTTTATTGGTTTCTCATACATGCTGTAAACATTTTTTTCCATTTATCTTCTAACTTAACACACACGTACACACATAGACATGCCACACAGTTTGAAATCTTGGAGTATTTAAATCCATCAACTTTCGTTTTTACTTTATGGTTTCTTGTTACACTTAGAAAAATCACCTCCAAATTCAGTGTAAATAAATATGAATCACTTTTCTTTTTCAACTCCTGCACATTACAATATTGAGGAAAAATAAACGTTGACCTTTTGCAAACAACAGTGCTGAATCCTTACACTTGCCTTATCACCTTAAGCCACGTAACTAACAATACGATAGAAATAACTATATGATTTCTATGCTACCAACAGTTTATCAAATGATCATTTTATTTAAGCCACAAATCTCACAAGATTGGTATTGCTACTGATCTCTGTAGGTCAAAAGAATTTACTAACAAATGTAGCAAGTGGTAGGTAGAGTTGGCACTTGAATCCAATCTTTTAGCATTCAGTGTAAAATGCCACTTAATAAATTTGGAATATTGGACAAATTACTTTGACTCTCTGGGTTTTGGTTTCATCATCTGTGAATTGGGGTAATAACTATAACTGACATTAGTCAGGTCCTCCAGGACAGCACTGTAACATGCTGGTTAAAGGCACAATCTTTAAAGCCTGACTGTCTATGTCTGAACCCTGTCTCTATTACTTATTAGCTATGTGGATTTGATAATTTTCTTGACCTCCCTGTGCTTCAATTTATTCATATATAAAAATAAGTGTTGATAATAGCATACCTACTTCATAGAGTTGCTGAGAGGAAATGAATTATTATTTGTAACACACCTAGAAGAGTGTCTGGCACATGGTAACTGCAAGGTAACTGTGTTTTCAGTTGATACATGTAAAGTATGGAGGACCTTATCTGGCCCTTAATAAGCATTCAACAAATATAAGCTACAGTACCTCAGGTGATTTCTTATATCATAAGCCAATGCCCTTTCAGGAACCGCTTAAAGAGTCTGCTTTGCCAGGTTAAATGAATACGCATCATGATTTTCTTTAGGATTTCTCTTTTTGGTAGGTTACTCTGGGAAAAAAAAAATGGAAGGGGGAGGGAGAGGAAGAAAAGCAAGAAAATTAGAAAGGAAGAAAAGGAGGGAGAAAGCGTGGAAGGAAGGAAGGAAAGAAGTGAAGAAGGAAGGAAGGAACGGAAGGAAAAAAGGAGGAGAGAAGGAAGGATGGCGGAAGGGAGAGAGGGACAAAGGAAGGAAGGAGTACTGAGGGAAGGAGCAAATATGTCAGTCATTAACACAATTTCAGAGACAAAAATTATAAGGACAATGTGCTTTCTGACCTGCTTCCATTCGTATCTGTTGCCTGTATCAGCACATTGTTAGGAGTTATCTTCACTCTTTTTACCAAAATCCATGAAATTCATTTAAGTTTCATGAGCGGATAGCGAATGCAGGGCAGTATTTCCTTACTGTATTACGCCTCTTAAAATAAAGCAATAGCTTCTTTTCTTATTCACTTCAAAATGTCTGCGTGAATATTTCGTTTTAATGTGTTCAAATTACACAGAATATAAAGGGCTTTGGTAATTGCTTCAAAGATTCTAAATCTATTTTTAACGTACAGCTACTATCTTTTATCATACCATTTTACATATTTTAAATAGTTATTGTGGTATCGACTACTTGCCAATACAAAGTATTGGCAAACCCCAAGTGTTTCATATATTTGTTTCATGAAGGTTCTCTCAATAAATACAAGCTCTTCTCCCTAAACTTTCTCTATTTTCTTCCTCATAAAAAATTTTTCATTTAATTACTACTTTTGGCCATGATTTATCATAAGTATATGCATCTACCCATTGAAAGATGTTTACCTGTGTTTTATTGACTAAGTGAAAGCATTCAACTGTGTGGATCATAACAAATTACGGATAACATTGCAAAGAATGGGAATTCCAGAACACTTAATTGTGCTTATGAGGAACCTGTACATAGATCAAGAGGCAGTCGTTCAAACAGAACAAGGGGATACTCTGTGGTTTAAAGTTAAGAAACGTGTATATCAGAGTTGTATCCTTTCACCATACCTATTCAATCTGTATGCTGAACAAATAATCTGAGAAGTTGGACTATATGAAGAAGAACAAGGCATCAGGATTAGAGGAAGACTCATTAACAACCTCTGTTATGCAGATGACACAACTTTGCTTGCTGAAAGTAAAGAGGACTTGAAGCACTTATTGATCAAGATCAAAGACCATAGCCTTCAGTATGAATTATACCTCAACATAAAAACAAAAATCCTCACAACTGGACCAATAAACAACATCATGATAAAAGGAGGAAAGATTGAAGTTGTCAACGATTTCATTTTACTTGAATCCACAGTTATGGAAGCAGCAGTCAGGAAATCAAAAGATGCACTGCTTTGGGGAAATCTGCTGCAAAAGACCTCTTTAAACTGCTGAAAAGCAAAGATGTCACTTTGAAGACTAAGGTGTGCCTGACCCAAGCCATGGTGTTTTCAATTGCCTCATATGCATGAGAAAGCTGGACGATGAACAATGAAGATCTAAGAAGTATTGATACTTCTGAATTGTGGTGCTGCTGAAGACTGCCAAAAAAATGAACAGATCTGCCTTGGAAGAAGTACAACCAGAATTTTTCTTAGAAGCAAAGATGGCGAGACTATGTCTCACATACTTTGGACATGCTATGAAGAGGGATCAGTCAGAGAAGGACATCAGGCTTGGAAAAGTGGAGGATCAGTGAAAAAGAGGAAGATCCTCAACGAGACGGATTCACAGAGTAGCTGCAACAATGGGCTCACACGTGGCAATGATGGTGAGGATGACGCAGATCTGGGCAACGTTTCGTTCTGTTGTACATAGGGTTGCTATGAGCTGGAACCGACTTGATGGCACTTAACAACAACAACCCACTGAACCACATATTTTGGTGCTCAGAGAAAGGACAATGGTTAGACTAATTTTTAACCTGAAGTCCACAATCTATAACACCATACTGCAAAGGCATTAAAGAGACATGAATGTTTGGACGTTTTCCCAGTATTTTGCTGAACATGGGAAGTGTAATGAGATTAAATAGTCAGCAATCATTGTAAACCAAGTCTTCCAGGTGCCCTGAGAGACAGTGGTATTCAGTAAGTATATATTAAGCACTTTCTAAGAGCAAAACTTCATATTCATGTTGCTATGAGAAACATTTCAAAATATAACATATCTTCTAGTCTCAAATGAGATTATAATCTAGTAATGGGATAAGCAAGTGACTAACCAAAGATGGAATGTGATAAGTACCATGAGGGAGATGCCAATAAATCACTAAGAGTTCAAAGGAGAAACTGAGTGCATCTGCTAAGGGGAAAAAAGAGTAAGATTCATCAACAGCATGGGCCTTGGATAACAGGTAGAATTCGAATGTGAAGATGAGAACACAGGAAGGGGAAAGGGGATTATTTTATAGGGATACAGAATAGCACTCAGGATTGTGAAAGAGTGGAATACTCTAAAGGAAATACATGTAGCATAGATAGATTACCACCACCAACAACATTTACCATGATTCTGACTCATGGGGACTCCACGTGTGCCCTGGGCTCCATAGGGACTTCAATGGCTGATTTTTCTGAAAGTTCCCAGTGCCGTCGAGTCAATTCCGACTCATAGAGACCCTAGAGGACAGAGTAGAACTGCCCCATAGAGTTTCCAAGGAGCGCCTGGCGGATTTGAACTGCCGACTTTTGGTTAGCAGTTGTAGCCAGGCACTCCTTGGAAACTCTATGGGGCAGTTCTACTCTGCCCTATAGGGTCACTATGAGTCAGAATCGACTCGACGGCGCTGGGTTTCTGAAGATTACCAGGCCTTTATTACAAGGTGTCTTTGGGTGGACTCAAACCTCCAACCTTTTTATTAGCAGTCAAGAGCCTTAATCATTTATACCACCCAGGGACTCCTTAGTTTTAGGTTAAATTAGAGGCTTCAAAATCAAATGACATAAATTATTCAAGGAGGCAGATTTAAGCAATAGGGAGAGATGTAGCAAGAACAAATTAGAGTGCCTGTGCCCTATTTGTAGGGGCCAGGTCACCACTTGGCTCCAGACACAATTCTGAGCCTCCAATTTTATATGAGTGCTTGAAATCTGGGTTTTTACATGGAATACTCCTTTTTTGGGAAAAAAAAAAAAAAGTAAGGTCAAACAAACTACAGGCCAAATTTGGTGCACTGACCACTAGTGTACCATCCCTAGGTCATAGCTGAGGCATACATGTGGATAGACTGTGAGATGAAGGTGTACAGGGATTTGTGGAAAGTCTTGTCTGTCACACTTAGGTTTATCCTTAATAGTATAGGAAATGGGGACAATTGAGATGTTGGTAACAGATGCATGAAATGAAATGGCTAAAACAATGCTTAAGAAAGTTGAATTTAGCAACAGTGTGTAGATTGGATTGGAAGATTGAACTGAAAGGAAAGAAACCACTTAGGAGGCTGTTGCTATAGGTGGACAGGAAAGTGATCTAGGATGACAGAAGTGGCAATGGAGAGATGGGTCAGGCATAGTGACTAGAACGTTGAAACACATGCAAAGTTCATAATATGCTGTTTGTGCTAATTCTTTCTTCCTAACATAATGTAATTTCATATTAAAATCCACTGATTGAAAAGCAGTATCGCCTCTGTCTGCATGTACTATATCTAAATCTATGTTATGTGATATATAATGTTATATATATATATAAAACTAAAAAAATATATATAGACTCTGGGTTCTAATCTTGACTCTTCATCTTACTTCACTTTATAACTTTGCAAATTAACTCAAACTCAGTCTCAGTTTCTTACCTTAAAATGAGGATAGACTATTCTTATGGGGTTGTTAAAAGTAATTGAGTTACAACCCACCTGGATCAAAGGAGAATGAAGAACACCAAGGTCACATGACAACTATGAGCCCAAGAGACAGAAAGGGCCACATGAACCAGAGACTGACGTCATCCTGAGACCAGAAGAACTGGATGGTGCCTGGCCACGGCCGATGACTGCCCTGACAGGGAGCACAGCAGAGAACCCCTGAGGGAGCAGGAGATCAGTGGGATGCAGACCCCAAATTCTCATAAAAAGACCAGGCTTAATGGTCTGACTGAGACTGGAGGAATCCTGGAGGTCATGGTCCCCAAACCTCCTGTTGGCCCAGGACAGGAACCATTCCCAAAGACAACTCATCAGACATGGAAGGGGCTGGACAATAGGTTGGAGAGAGATGTTGATGAAGAGTGAGCTACTTGTATCAGGTGGACACTTGAGACTGCGTTGGCATCTCCTGTCTGGAGGGGAGATAGGAGGGTAGAGAGGGTTAGAAACTGGCAAAATTGTCACGAAAGGAGAGACTGGAAGGGCTGACTCATTAGGGGGAGAGTAAGTGGGAGTATGGAGTAAGGTATATATAAGCTTATGTGTGACAGACTGACTTGATTTGTAAACGTTCACTTAAAGCTCAATAAAATTATTAAAAAAAAAAAAAAGGAAAGGGAAGCAGGCAGAGAGGGGGACCTCATACCACCAAGAAAGCAGCACCAGGAGCTGATCTTG
The DNA here is from genome assembly GCF_030014295.1 of Loxodonta africana. Lineage (NCBI taxonomy): Eukaryota > Metazoa > Chordata > Mammalia > Proboscidea > Elephantidae > Loxodonta > Loxodonta africana. The sequence continues at coordinate 33,786,681 of NC_087347.1, read as the reverse complement.
TCCTTTGGACCCAGGGTCCCTGTGGCTGAGAAGCTTCTCGACCAGGGGAAGACTGAGGACAAGGGCCTCCCTCCAGAGCCAAACAAGACAGAAAGTCTTCCCCTGGAGCTGATGCCCTGAATTTGGACTTTTAGCCTTCTTTACTGTGAGGAAATAAATTTCTGTTTGCTAAAAAAAAAAAAAAAATTTTTTTTTTTTTTTTTAAAGTCATCCACTTGTAGTATTTCTGCTACAGCAGCACTAGGTGACTAAGACAGTTGCTGTGAGTCAGAAGCGACTTGATGGCAATGTTTTTTTGTTTTTTTTTTTTAATCTAGAGAGTGAATACCCCTCTCCCCTCACCTACTCATCCCTGGCAACCGCTGATGAACATAAGGTTCTGTATATTTACTATTTATGTCATTTAATAAACATGGGAACATACAAAAAAAAAAAAAGTAATTGAGTTAATATAAGTATATAAAATACTAAGAATATTTCCTGGTACAAAGAAAGCATTATGGTAAGTATCCAGCTATTTAAAGCTGTGTTAACAGCTCAAGTGGATAATCACTTTTTATATATATAACATCTCCCCAGTGACTACGCTTACCAATTTCATTCCCTCCCTTCTTCAAAACTGTCCCCTAAAAAAGTAAAACTACAAATTGCATAGTGCCAAATGTTTATATATCACAGATGTAATTTCTCAAAGAAGAGGGGATTTCCAACAAACCCTTAATGAGAGTTGATTATTTCCACTTCATTGCTACTGTAACCATTTGTTTATAGCTAATGCTTAGCCCCTGTAAAGAGAGCTTTCAGAAGCAGATCACCAGGCCTGTCTTCCATGGATATGTATAGGTATGTGATCTGTTGTTGTTGTGTGTTGTCAAGTAGCTTTTCACTCATAGCAGCCCTATAGGACAGAGTAGAACTGCTGCAAAGCATTGCCAAGTCTGTAATCTTCACAGGAGCAGATCACCCACTGATCCACTGGTGGGTTTCCGTTAGTAGCCCAGGTTTAACCACTGCGCCACCAGGGGTCCTATGTATAGATATACCCTTTGCCACCCAGTTGACTCCAACTCATAGGGACCCTATAGTACAGAGTAGAACTTCCCCAGGGGTTTCCAACTCTGTAAATCTTTATGGAATCAGACAACCGCGTCTTTCTCCCATTGAGTCCTGGTGGGTTTGACGGCTGACCTTTTGGTTAGCAGCCCAGTGCTTAATATGTTTTAGAAAAATATAGCTAAAACTAAAATCTACTCATCCTCTAAACTCTTTTTGTTTTCATTTCATTAGTACCCTTGTTCTTGTGTATTCACAATCATCACTTAGTAAATATTTGCTATATTAAAATAAATTTCTTGTGTTCTAATTCTCCTCCTCCTCCCAGCTATTCAGAGTAAAATATCTTATTCAGAAATGTGGAAAGGCAGGGGCAAAAAAAAAAAAATACCCTTTAAATCTAAAGTGTCTAACTTCCTCCCTCTCCAGGTACCCTGAGCCGGAGACTAAGCCTTCACAGTTATTTGTTATATACCTATTGTCCACAAGGGGATTTACAACTGAATGTGCTCAGTTCAGGAGGAGGATCCTACCAGATTTAATTCTGCATTTATTGAGAGGCCTCCACATCCAAGTAAGCCAGGCGGTCTGGGAAAATGAAAAGTTAAATCAGGCCTCAGAATTTTGTACTGTACCATAAAGAAGACAATGCTAGAAAAATTGAAAGATAAGTATGTCTTAGTTATCTAGTGCTGCTATAACAGAAATACCACAAGTGTATGCTTTGACAAAGAGAAATTTATTCTCTCACACTCTAGAAGGCTTGAAGTCCAAATTCAGGGTGCCAGCTCTAGGGGAAGGCTTTATCTCACTGTCAGCTCTGGAAGAAGGTCATCAACCTTCCCTAGCTGAGAAGCTTCTCAGGGCAGGGACACCAGATCCAAAACATGAGCTATTCTTCTGGGTCTTATTTCTTGGTGGTATGAGGTCTCCCGTCTCTCTGCTTGCTCCTCCTTTTTTTTATATTACAAAAGAGATTGACTTCAGACACAATCTAATCTTGTAGACTGAATTCTGCCTCATTAACATAACTACCTCTAATCTTGTCTCCTTATCATCATAGAAGCAGGATTACAACATATAGGAAAATCACATCAGATGACAAAATGGTGGACAATCACACAATACTTGGAATCATGTCTAGCTGAATTGACTTATATTTTGGGGGCATAGTTCAAACCATGACAATATGTTAATTTGTTACCAATTCGCAATTTCAGCCATCTGAGATTTTGGTCCCCTTAGGTCTTTTGAATTGGGTCAAGAGGGTAAAATAACTGTAAATGGTGGATAAATGTTGATGAAATAATTAACTTCTTGCCCCCTCCACCCAGAGATTTTACTTATGTTGATTTTCATGTGAAAGTTGACACATCTGCAAAAATACACAAGGTTTGCTTTAACATAGTTGTTGAATTGTTTTAACAGGAACCAACCAACCAACCATCCAACAGGTTCAGTTGCTTGCACAGCCACTCCTGGTTCAAAGAAACATGACTAATGCTTTATGAAACTTGACTCACCTTGGCATTGATAAACTGAGTGCCTCTTATCTCCCAATATGCCAGTGAACTTCTCAGGGTTCCTCTTTTGAATCAGGTATCCAATCTCTTTATATGTCCACAATTAAAGTTGCTATCTTGTCTTCAAAAATACACATTTTGCAATTATCATCTAATAGCAATGAGTGCTCTAGAAGAAGAAAAAAAAAACTTCCCATTTTAATTACAGCAAAAATGTTTTTTTGCATAAACCATTCATTATTTTTCATTATCACTACTGAACACTTAAGGAACTCTGATGGTACAATGGTTAAGCGCTGGAATACTAGTCGAAAGGTTAGTGATTGGAACCCATCAGCTGCTCCATGGAAGAGAAGTCTTGGTGATATGTTCCCTTAAAGACTTTAGCCTAGGAAACCCTATCAAGCAGTTCTAGTCTGTCCTACATCGTCACTATGAGTCAGAATTGTGTCAACAGCACACAACAACAACATCACTGGATCCTTAGACTGTAAAATCACATTTCTTTTAAGTAAAGGCACCTTTTTAATATCTATTGTACATGACCCCACTTGTCGGTCAGTTTGTCCTACTGTGGTGACTTGTGTGTTGCTGTGATGCTAGAAGCTATGCCACTGGTATTTCAAATACCAGTAGGGTCACCCTTGGGGAGCAGGTTTCAGCTGAGCTTCCAGGCTAAAATAGAGGAGGAAGAAGGACCTAGAAGTCTACTTCTGAAAAAATTGGCCAGTGAAAACCTTATGAATAGCAGCAGAACATTGTCTGGTATAGTGCTGGAAGATAAGCTCCTCAGGTTGGAAGGTACTTCAAATAGGACTGGCAAAGAGCTGCCTGCTCAAAGTAGAGTTGGCCTTAATGACATGGATAGAGTCGAGCTTTCAGAACCTTCATTTACAGAGGTAGCATGATTCAAAATGAGAAAAAACAGCTATAAACAACCACTAATAATCTGAACATGGAATGTATATAGTCTGAATCTAGGAAAATTGGAAGTCACGAGAAATGAAATGGACCATATAATGATCGATATCCAAGGCATTAGTGAGCTGAAATGGACTAGCATTGGCCATTTTGAATCAGACAATCATATGGTGCACTATGCCAGGAATGACAAATTGAAGAGGAATGGCATCACATTCAATGTCAAAAAGAACATTTCAAGATCTACCTGAAGTACAATGCTGTCAGTGATAGGATAACATCCATATGTTTACAAAGAGACCAGTTAACATGACCACTATTCAAATTTACACATCAACCACTAATGCCAAAGACGAGGAAATTGAAGATTTTTACCAACTTCTGCACTCTGAAATTGATCACACATGCAGTCAAGATGCATTAATAATTACTGGTGATTGGAATACAAAAGTTCAAAATGAAAAAGAAGCAACAATAATTGGATAATATGGCCTTGATGATAGAAATGATGCTGGAAATCGCATGATAGAATTTTGCAAGACCAACAAATTTTTTTCTTTTTTTTAACAACTACTTCATTGCAAACGTCTTTTTCAACAACATAAACGACAACTATACACGTGGACCTCACTGGATGGAATGTACAGTAATCATATCCACTACATCTGTGGAAACAGACCATGAAAATGTTCAATATCATCAGTCAGAACAAGTTCAGGGGCCGACTGGGAAAAAAAGACCATCAATTGCTCATATGCAAGTTGAAGTTGAAGAAAATTACAGCGAGTCTACAAGAGCCACAATATGACCTTGAGTATATCCCACCTGAATTTAAGGACAATCTGAAAAATAGATTTGACACAGGGAGCACTAATGACCAAAGACCAGATGAATTGTGGAGTGACATGAAGAAAGCTAAAGGTCACTAAAAACACTGGAAACAAAGAAATGACCAAAATAGATGTCAGAAGATAGTCTGAAACTTGTTCTTGAATGTAGAGTAGCTAAAGCGAGCAGATGAAATGATGAAGTAAAAGAGCTGAATGGAAGATTTCAATGGGTAGCTTGAGAAAACCAAAAGGGAAGGACATGTTTGGCATTTCTCAAGCTGAAAGAACTGAAGAAAAAAATCTCAAGGGGGCTTGAAGCACTTATTGATGAAGATCAAAGACCACAGCCTTCAGTATGGATTGCACCTCAACATAAAGACAACAAAACTCCTCACAACTGGACCAATAAGCAACATCATGATAAACAGAGAAAGGATTGAAATTGTCAAGGATTTTGTTTTACTTGCATCCACGATCAACACCCATGTAAGCAGCAGTTAAGAAATCAAATGACTTACTGTATTGGGCAATTTTGCTGCAAAATACCTCTTTAATGTGTTCAAAAAAAACAAGATGTCACTTTGAGCACTAAGTTAAGCCTGACCCAAGCCATAGTATTTTCAATCACCTCATATGCATGAGAAAGTTGGGCAATAAATAAGGGAGATCAAAGAAGAATTGATGCCTTTGAATTATGGCATTGGTAAAGAATATTGAAAATACTATGGACTGCCAAAAGAACAAACATGTCTTGGAAGAAGTACAGACAGAATGCTCCTTAGAAGCAGAGATGGCGGGACTTCATCTCACATACTTTGGACACGTTCTCAGGAAGGACTGGTCCCTGGAGAAGGGCATCATGCTTGGTAAAATAGAGGGTCAGCAAAAAAGAGGAAGACCCTCAACAAGATAGATTGATACAGTGTCCGCAACAATTGGCTCAAGCATAACAACGGTCATGAGTGAAATCCTCTTCACCTTCAGCAAGCAAGGTTGTGTCATCTGCAGACCGAAGGTTTTGTTAATAAGTCTTCCCTCAATCCTCTTGCCTCTTGTAAGCATGAGTTGCTTACAAAAATATCTTGTTGGGGGAGAAAGCAGTTGGCAAACAAACGTAGAAGGTGTGCATTATCTGCGCGAAAGTACAGTAATAAGTGCATACTGAAAACATAAGTTATAAAATGAGGATAAAAATTACTTAATTTCCAGTGTGTTTATAGAGATCAAATGAAAGCAATCCTATGCAATAACTTAGTAATCTATAAACTATATATAAATATAAAATGTTTCATTATTATCTCTTTACTTTTAAAAAATGCATTTTGAATTACATACAGTTTTTTGACCATCCTTACTTATTTTTGTTGAATACCTGATGTCTTTTGAATATATAATCAGTCTAAGCTTTTAATATTAGCTATACAACCTTGAGTAAATTATTTAATCATGCTAAGCCTTCATGTCATCACTTGTAAATTGTGTATTGAGTTTGATGCTCTTTGATAATCCCTTCCAGTTTTATTTTTTTTAGGAGCAATTTATAATCTAACATTTTATACAAATATTAGATGCATTTGTTATATAAATATCAGGTGAAATATTATGTAAATTATTAGAGTTTCCCATTATCTAAATGATACTTTTAAGTCAACATTAAGCTTACATGGCTTTTTTTTAGCTCATGGAATATTCAGTTTAAATACTCAGTTGATTTTAACACATAAACCAAAATTACAATAAATTTATAGAAATTTACCAAAAAAATTATCAACATATCTATCAAAGTTTTTATTAATCATGGACTAACCTTCTTGACAATTTGTAAATGGGGGTTGGAAGAAGTGTAAGAATTCCCTAAACTCAAAGAATTCACAATCTATTTTATGGGACCAAACTACACTGTGAGGGACAGTAGCTATCAATTCAAGATAGGTGATAACTAAACATCAAGGAGTTGTACGCTCTCTAAATGCTTTAGAAATTCAGTTCCGAAATGATTTTGAAAGCCAAGGAAAGGGAAAAAAATCATCAAGAAAATGAGACTCGACAGATAAACAAAATTTGGCAAAGGACAGAAGAACTTTCTAGAGAAAGGAAATTCAAGTGAAAGTAGAAATAACAACATATATATATACACACAGAAACCCTGGTTGCGTAGTGGTGGAGAGCTATGGCTGCTAACCAAAAGGCTGGCAGTTCAAATCCACCAGGTGCTCCTTGGAAACCATATGGGGTAGTTCTACTCTGTCCTATAGGGTCGCTATGAGTTGGAATCGACTCGACAGCAATGGATTTGGTTTTTGGTTTTATATATACATAAACTCATATACACCTATTTCTTCTAAAATGAAGAAGTCCGAAAAAAAACTAAGGATATATTTTGGAAAATAATAGAAAATAGGATTGGTAGGAAGGAGAGAAAACTGGAATATAGAATTCCTTAAAGAATTGTAAACAGAAGGATAAGAGAGTTGAGATGAATTGTGTGTGGTGAGTCCAGAATTAGGGAGAGATGCTAGAAAGGAGTTGCAGTCATTAATGGGAGGTTCTTTACTGAGTGGTGTCCATGGGACGGATGGGAGAAGAGACAGCTCAAGAGAACAATCTTTACAGATATAACTTCTACCGTATTATTACACAAGTAATGCTTGTGTTCTGTGTTTTTTTGCCAACCGAGCCCTACCCTCTAGGTGTTTTCATATGCATGGTATGCTAATTTTTTTTACATGTTGCTGTAAAAAAAATTGCATAGTGTGCTTATGAAAATGCCTTGGGAGACGGGGGAGGGCTGCAAGTTGGCAAAAAAAGGAGAACACAAGTTATTGACTAAAAAATACAGTAAATGATCTCTCATTCATATTTAAGCAACCTAAAGTACATTGACATGAGTATTCTTACCTTACTTTGGAATCAGTGACATAATTTTTCAGGCACTAGATGTCACTGTTCTACTTAAGCAAAATAAAATCTAGTCATTCTGAAGTCATAATTGCATAAACTAATTACATTTACATGTATGTAGGCCTGACTCTGCTTTGCTTGGTTCAGATAATTTCAAAATAGAGCACTAGGGATTGTTACCTATTGCCGCCTAAAGAAAAATCAACTCTGAAGTTCTCATTGGCATTTTCTAAAAGTCTTTTTTGTAAAGATAGCAAGTAAAATAAAAAAAAATTAATTTCAGGAAAATGAGGGGAAATTTAAGCATTATTAATACTACTGAGAAATAGAAAAATTTCTACCACATAAGAAATGGTTTTGCTAATTTTTACACACCCAGAGTAAAATTAGGATCACTTCTTCTGAATGTGTTCATATTCAGATTTGTCTTGTTAATCTATTGAGAAACATATGTCATTTTATTCATCTTTCCAGCATACCACACTCTTTCTAATAGAACCTTGATTTCTATTTTGGAATTCTCTGTTGGGCCTAATCTTGAAGGAATAGTAAATCTCACATTCAGAAAACCTGCAGAATAATCTGCCCTCTCTTTGCCTGCTGAAATTTTTTTTTTTTTTTTGCTGACTTAGGTGTGATAAATCAGAGGCTCTTTGGGACCCTGAATCTTGAGTATATGGTGCCAGGGCACGGGGACTGTTGGAAGTATTTCATTAGGAGCAGTGGTGGTCTATGCTCATGCTGACCAAACTGAACTTTCTTGCTAAGGGACTGTTGCTGCACTTGTGGCCAGCCACTCCAGAGCTCCTGTGATTCCTGGGTATTTCCAAGGTTAGCCCTTGAGCTTCCTGTTGAGTCCATGTCCCAACACCACCCCAACCCCAACAAACATATGCACACCCACACATTTGTACCCTTACAATAAATTTCCTTTTTCTTTCATCAGCCAGGACCAGTTTCTGTTGCTTGCAATCACACAAAACAGAAACTTAAATCCACAGCTTACAAAACAATACAAATACTCTGCTGATATTAAACTATCAGCTTTGCCTTGTTAAACTTGTGCTTGCTAAATCTCTAGGGTTGAGAGAAATACAAAGGAAAGGGTTCTCAAAAATGGAATCTTCAATGGACCTGGTCACTTAAGACCCCAATTGTGAACTCTAGATGGCTTTTACCCTAGAACGGTCCAGGCACTTAATTTTCCTGAACCTCTAAGATTCTTTTTGGACACTAGTCTTTGGATACCCTATTTGGTATCTTCCTTACAGATTTACAGGACCGAAAGGGCAAAGCAACAGGATGGGAAAATTGCTGGTCGTATGGTCCACTCTCAAAGCATCCACAGAAAGTGCAGGGATGCTGGCTAGGATTTTAGAAGAACTGACACAGGGCCTAGCAGCAACGAAGGAACACTGGCTTGGAAAGAGCTGCCTGTCCCAACGCCAGCTGTCATTATTTCTTTGGAAAGGTGACTAGGTATGGTAGAAAGGTCAGGGACTTTTGCCACAGGTAGACCAGGTTTCCAATCCCAACCCAACTATTTGTTAGTCATACCAACTTGGGCAATTTACTAATTCTTTTGATAGCCAGTTCATTTTTCTTAAAATCAGAAAGCAATATTGCTTTATAGGATGGTTGTGAAGTAGATCCAGAATTCCGTGCAAGAAGTACATTCCGTTGCAATTTCATTTTTTCTTTTCTGTCTCCTCACTCACCCCAAGGAACCTGGTCTAGAAGCTTTAGACATACAAAACAAACAAACAAACAAACAAACAAACAAACAAACAAACAAACAAATCCAGTGCCATAGAGTTGATTCCGACTCATAGCGACCCTATAGGACAGAGTAGAACTGCCCCATAGAGTTTCCAAGGAGCGCCTGGTGGATTCGAACTGCTGATCCTTTGGTTAGCAGCCTTAGCATTTACGCACTACACCACCAGGGTTTAGACATAGATACCCTGAAACAGGTGAGTGATAGTGAATGAAGTTCAAAAGGGAGCACATATTCAATACCCTGGGAGAGTCTTACAATCACCATCTTCTATAGCTTGAGAGAATCTTGATGATCTTACACATCTTCATAGCTTATTAATGAAGGAACTAAGATGCAAATAATTTTAGAGTCTTTTCCAAGGTCACAACTAGTTAATAACTCAAAACCAAAAACCAAACCAGTTGCCATTGAATTGATTCTGACTCATAGCTACCCTATAGGACAGAATAGAACTGCCCCATGGGGTTTCCAAGGAGTGCCTGGTGGATTTGAACTGCCGACCTTTTTAGTTAGTAGCCGTACCTCTTAAGAACTACACCACCAGTTAATAACTAGAAGTGTTTATTTAACAGGTGCCTTATCTCACACAAATTCCCAATCAATGTTTTATATTACTATGTTATCTGGTGTATTGAAATACACTATTGACATAATGTCCTTGCCCAGAGTATTTGCATTTTAAAATACTAACAAGAGAGGTAAATATACAGTATTACTTGGGTGGTGTTTTGTTTGACCTTCCCAGCCATCTTCAAATAACCAGTGCAGATGTCCACCTATTTAGACAGACAAAACTATTTGAGTCTGCACAGACTGCAAAGACAACAATGTGTGGGGGCATATTTCTTTTATTCTTTATATTGTTTTGGTTAAAAAGGTAGAAAATACAGAAAAGTATAAAGAAGAAAATAAAAGCCTTCCCTAATTGTACCACCTAGATATACCCATTGCCATCGAGTTAATTGTGACTCATAGTGACCCTACAGGACAGAGTAGAACTGCCCCACAGGGTTTCCAAGGAGAGCCTGGTGGATTCAAACTGCTGACATTTTGGTTATCAGCCGTAGCACTTAACCATTATGCCACCAGCATTTCCCCACCTAGAAATAACAACTGGTAAATCATTGCTTTTTCTTGGCCTCATTCTTTCTCTTTTTCTTGCTCTCTCTGTCTCTCTCCCTCTGTCAAATATGACTATTTCACAAAAATGTGATTATACAATATATATGTTTCATAACCTTTTGCATTTAAGGCAGGTTCAAAGCAGGCCTAATTTGGAGTGACTAATAGCCAGAAAATCTATAACATTTCATAGTTCATAAAGCATTTTCTGGTACATTATAGTTTGTGACCATAGGTCTTTTAGGGCTGACAGCAGATTATACTCAGAAAAAAGGAAAAGTTGGTTACGTCAACAAGCACAAGTCCCTCCTTCTATCCAAGACGGTCATTGTGGAGAAGAAAATACTAGCACAATGCAAAGAGTGATCATTTGCTCTTTATATCAGAAAACAACATCCCACCATAAAAACTGATTTCTGAAGGGAAAAGAAAAACTATGATACATGCCAGATAAAGGGCTGCAAATATCAAAGCAGAATTAATAATGTCGTGCAGTCCTGATATCTCACTATGCTGCACAAATATATTAAGTCTCTACAGTAACATAATATTAATAATTTCAGAAAGGCAAAGTAATTTTAAATTTTACACTTATATTAATTTAGAAATATGGAGAGTAAAAAAAAAAGAGAGTGAAAAAATCAAGAATACTATAAAATCTGGAAGTTAAAATAATGTTTCTCATTGATTATAGAAGTGGTTACCCTTCAATGTTGCCTTATTTTAAATCTTTAAAAAATATAAATATACATACATTCCACGAGGCCAGGTACCATGTCTATCTTGCACACTGGTGTATATTTTATACTTAGAACAAACCTGGAACAGCTGAGCTGCTTAATAAATCATAATAATGATAAACACTAAAAAATAACACTAATACCAATAAATAAGATTAATAAACTTGAATAAATATATTTATCTTAATATCTTCACCAATTAAGAGTAGGTGTAATTCCAACAGGCCAAATTCCAAAATGAACACCTTTATGACCTGAAAATTATTTTTTAAATTGTTTTATTTTTGCGTCAATTAATTACACATAATTAAAAGTACTTATTGGGACTCTGAAAACCCTGGTGGCGTAGTGGTTAAGTGCTATGGCTGCTAACCAAAGGAATGGCAGTTCGACTCCACCAGGTGCTCCTTGGAAACTTTATGGGGCAGTTCTACTCTGTCCTATAGGGTCGCTATGAGTAGGAATCAACTCGACGGTACTGGGTTTGGTTTTTTGGTATTGAGACTCTACTGTCTGCAAGACATTATGTGTATCCAAAGGAAAAGCCCCCCATGTGTCTGTCAGTTTGTCTTACTGTGGGGGCTTGCATGTTGCTGTGATGCTATGCCACCAGTATTCAGATACCAGTAGGGCCACCCATGGTGGACAGGTTTCAGCTGAGCTTCCAGACTAAAATGGAGTAGGAAGGAGGACCTGGCAGTCTACTTTTGAAAAGAAATAGCCTGTGAAAACCTTATGAATTGCAGTGGAACATTGTCTGATACAGTGCCAGAAGATGAGCCCTCAGGTTGGAAGGCACTCAAAAGACGACTGGGGAGAGCTGTCTCCTCAAAGAAGAGTTGACCTTAATGACCTGTCCACGTTTCTAAAAACTCTGGTTGCTTGCCTATGATTAGTTTATTACAAAAAATATAAATTTACCTTTGTGCTTTGCATGCATAAAACTCAAATCATTAGAAAAAAGATTGGGTTCATGGGGAATAAAAGCAAAACAAAACTATTTTACTGGGAAATGAAGTTAGGTCTTGGGATGGTTCTATGGGGGATAAAGAAAATTATTCTAACTTTTTTTCTTGAACAAAGCCACATTTGAAATTGCCATTTAAATTTTCCAATGAAAATTAAAAAAAAAAAAAAAACAGTGATCAATCAGTTGCATTGATTGTGGTAAGGGGAAGGAATAAAAATGTGTATGCTTCTTTTGGGATTGTGTCATATATACTTTCTCCTGAAGGGTTGTAGCCCTTAGTTCCTAAATCATTCTTCCATCTCCATCCTTCAATCAGTGCTATCAAACCCAGCAACACTGTTTTTCTCTGAAGGGATCATTTTATTGGACTCCTCACTTGACCCAAAGTATTTTTTCCACCACAAGAATTGTAGATATTCTGCTATGGTTGAACATACTTGGTCACAAGCAAATCCTAGAATGAGGTTAGCAAATATTATGGCACAAGAGGATATATAACTAGCCTGGGGTCTTTGAGAATATACCCAATACATTCCTCTATAGGATTTTATTCTTTATACCCTAAAAGAAACTTTTTTAGCTGTAATTATATATAAATTTATCCCTAAGGGACGAGGCAGATTTATCTGATGGAGTAGCATTTGAAGAATATAATTTAGGTCAACTCAATGAAACAGACTTGATATTTATGTCTTTCAAAACAAGAAATGGAAGTATGCCTTCAAAATTTTAAAAGGAATTAATGATTTTTTTAAAACAGCCATCTAAGTAGAATAAAACAAGAAGCAGAACTAGTCGTTACTTCTTGCCTGTAATCTTACAGCTTAATTTACACAGGCACTAGTGTACTAGCCTATCATATAAGTTTGGCCTACAAAATTGTTCAGTATGTGTACCCACATGGATGTTTTCACGTTTCATAAGCATGTTGCACACATCAAACATTCAAGCTCAGGAAGCCTTGGAGTTCAAATACTACAATAGGTTTTTTTTTTTTTTTCCTAACCTAAACAAATATTGTTTATGAAAAGTTGGAGACTGGGTTATTATGAAGGCAAGTCAGTCAAAGGAGATCTGAGAAAGAAATAAGCATCATTATCCTTTTTCCAGAACATTTTCAGAAGCACATTCAACCATTTAAATATATCAAAAGGTTAATTTGTAAATAAATAACTCATCTATTCTTTTTCAGAGTTTGAAGAAGAACTAGAAAGTTTCCTCAGCTCTCTAAGTGGTTGTTATTGTTGGGTGCCGTCAAGTCGGTTCATAGCAACCTCATGCACAACCAAACGAAAGACTGCCTGGTCCTGTGGCATCCTCACAATTGTTGCTGTGCTTGAGCCCATTGTTGCAGCCACTGTGTCAATCCATCTCGTTGAGGGTCTTCCTCTTTTTCACTGAACCTCTACCAAGCATGATGTCCTTCTCCAAGGACTGATCCCTCCTGACAACACATCCAAAGTATGTGAGACAAGTCTCTCTATCCTTGCTTCTAAGCAGCATTCTGGTTGTACTTCTTCCAAGAGAGATTGCATGTTCTTTTGGCAGTCCATGGTACATTCAATATTCTTCACCAACACTACAATTCAAAAGTGTCAATTCAGGGGCGGGGCCAAGACGGCGGACTAGGTAGACGCTACCTTGGATCCCTCTTGCAACAAAGACTCGGAAAAACAAGTGAATCGATCACATACATAACAATCTATGAACCCTGAACAACAAATACAGATTTAGAGATGGAAAACGAACAAATACGGGGAAGCAGCGATTGTTTTCAGAGCCTGGAGCCAGCGTACCAGTCAGGTAACTTTCGGCGCCCGATTTGGGGCAGAGCCCAGGGGAGCAAACGGCACAAACAAGGGGCCCAGCCCTAGCCCCCAAACTCACTCCGGGAGGGGGCCCAGCCGGTTCCCGCGGGCGGCGTGGCGACGCAACTGGTGGGAGAAGTCCCCGGGAGGCAGTGACTGATCTTAGAGCGGGGAGAGAGGCGTCCCAGCCGGGGAACCGTCCCGCCGGGATTTTGGCTGGGCGCAGGCATGGCATAAGCACGGAGAGCTGCTCAACCCCCCCTGAACTAACCCTGGGAGAGGCCCAGCCGGTTCGCGTGGGCGGCGTGGCGATGCAGCCGGTGGGAGAAGTCCCCGGGAGGCAGCGACTGGTCTTGGAGCGGGGAGAGCAGTGTCCCAGCCGGGACATGCGGTCACGGCACGAGCACGGGGAGCTGCTCCACTCACCTGAACTAACGCTGGGAGGGGGCCCAGCCAGTTCTCAGAGGCGGCACGACGACGCGGCTGGCAGGATGAGAAGTCCCCGGGAGGCAGCGACTGGTTTTGGAGTCGAGAGTGCACTGTCCCAGCAGGGAAACCTTAACGTTGGGCATGGGGCTGGCAGCGGAGGATCTGACCGTGACTCCAGCGGGCCAGACCCCCCGGGGGAAATCTCCACACAGCCAGCACACATAGGCGATGCGCCCCACGGGAATCTCAGATATAATAGTCATTCCAAGCAAGACAAGCAACTCTGGCTATATTCTGAGGTGCTACTCTCCTATCTCTCTGATCCCGCCCCCACCCTCCCCAGGCGGCTTCATTAACATCCGAATAGCCTGAGCCAGAGGAAGAACTCTGATAGGGATCTGACTGCATTTTTTCTTAGTGGATTTTCTGGAAAAACTAGTTTCCCAGTGATGGCTCGGAGACAGCAGTCCATATCAAACCACATAAAGAAGCAGACCATGACAGCTTCTCCAACCCCTCAGACAAAAGAATCAAAATCTTTCCCAAATGAAGATACAATCCTGGAATTATCAGATACAGAATATAAAAAACTAATTTACAGAATGCTTCAAGACATCAGAAACGAAATAAGGCAAACTGCAGAAAAAGCCAAGGAACACACTGATAAAACTGTTGAAGAACTCAAAAAGATTATTCAAGAACATAGTGGAAAAATTAATAAGTTGCAAGAATCCACAGAGAGACAGCATGTAGAAATCCAAAACATTAACAATAAAATTACAGAATTAGACAACGCAATAGGAAGTCAGAGGAGCAGACTCGAGCAATTACAATGCAGACTGGGACGTCTGGAGGACCAGGGAATCAACACCAACATAGCTGAAAAAAAATCAGATAAAAGAATTAAAAAAAATGAAGAAACCCTAAGAATCACGTGGGACTCTATCAAGAAGGATAACTTGCGGGTGATTGGAGTCCCAGAACAGGGAGGGGGTACAGAAAACACAGAGAAAATAGTTGAAGAACTCCTGACAGAAAACTTCCCTGACATCATGAAAGACGAAAAGATATCTATCCAAGATGCTCATCGAACCCCATTTAAGATTGATCCAAAAAGAAAAACACCAAGACATATTATCATCAAACTCGCCAAAACCAAAGATAAAGAGAAAATTTTAAAAGCAGCCAGGGAGAAAAGAAAGGTTTCCTTCAAGGGAGAATCAATAAGAATGAGTTCAGACTACTCAGCAGAAACCATGCAGGCAAGAAGGGAATAGGACGACATATACAGAGCACTGAAGGAGAAAAACTGCCAGTCAAGGATCATATATCCAGCAAAACTCTCTCTGAAATATGAAGGCGAAATTAAGATATTTACAGATAAACACAAGTTTAGAGAATTTGCAAAAACCAAACCAAAGCTACAAGAAATACTAAAGGATGTTGTTTGGTCAGAAAACCAATAATATCAGATATCAGCACAACACAAGGTCACAAAACAGAACGTCCTGATATCAACTCAAATAGGGAAATCACAAAAACAAACAAATTAAGATTAATTAAAAAAAAAATACACATAACAGGGAATCATGGAAGTCAACAGGTAAAAGATCACAATAATCAAAAAGAGGGACTAAATACCGGAGGCATTGAACTGCCAGATGGAGAGTGATACAAGGCGATATAGAACAATACAAGTTAGGTTTTTACTTAGAAAAATAGGGGTAAATAATAAGGTAACCACAAAGAGGTATAACAACTCCATAACTCAAGATAAAAGCCGAGAAAAACATAACGACTCAACTAACATAAAGTCAAACACTATGAAAATGAGGATCTCACAATTTACTAAGAAAAACGTCTCAGCACAAAAAAGTATGTGGAAAAATGAAATTGCCAACAACACACATGAAAAGGCATCAAAATGACAGCACTAAAAACTTATTTATCTATAATTACGCTGAATGTAAATGGACTAAATGCACCAATAAAGAGACAGAGAGTCACGGACTGGATAAAGAAACACGATCCATCTATATGCTGCCTACAAGAGACACACCTTAGACTTAGAGACACAAACTAAAACTCAAAGGATGGAAAAAAATATATCAAGCAAACAATAAGCAAAAAAGAAGAGGAGCAGCAATATTAATTTCTGACAAAATAGACTTTAGACTTAAATCCACCACAAAGGATAAAGAAGGACTCTACATAATGATAAAAGGGACAATTGATCAGGAAGACATAACCATATTAAATATTTATGCACCCAATGACAGGGCTGCAAGATACATAAATCAAATTTTAACAGAATTGAAAAGTGAGATAGACACCTCCACAATTATAGTAGGAGACTTCAACACACCACTTTCGGAGAAGGACAGGACATCCAGTAAGAAGCTCAATAGAGACACGGAAGACCTACTTACAACAATCAACCAACTTGACCTCATTGACTTATACAGAACTCTCAACCCAACTGCTCCAAAGTATACTTTTTTTTCTAGCGCACATGGAACATTCTCTAGAATAGACCACATATTAGGTCATAAAACAAACCTTTGCAGAGTCCAAAACATCGAAATATTACAAAGCATCTTCTCAGGCCATAAGGCAATAAAACTAGAAATCAATAACAGAAAAACTAGGGAAAAGAAATCAAATACTTGGAAAATGAACAATGCCCTCCTGAAAAAAGACTGGGTTATAGAAGACATCAAGGAGGGAATAAGGAAATTCATAGACTGCAACGAGAATGAAAATACTTCCTATCAAAACCTCTAAAAAATCAAAAGCAGTGCTCAGAGGCCAATTTGTATCGATAAATGCACACATACAAAAAGAAGAAAGAGCCAAAAGCAGAGAACTGTCCCTACAAGTTGAACAAATAGAAAGTGAGCAACAAAAGAATCCATCAGGCACCAGAAGAAAACAAATAATAAAAATTAGAGCTGAACAAAATGAATTAGAGAACAGAAAAACAATGGAAAGAATCAACAAAGCCAAAAGCTGGTTCTTTGAAAAAATTAACAAAATTGATAAACCATTGGCTAGACTGACTAAAGAAATACAGGAAAGGAAACAAATAACCCGAATAAGAAACGAGAAGGACCACATCACAACAGAACCAAATGAAATTAAAAGAATCATTTCAGATTACTACGAAAAATTGTACTCTAACAAATTTGAAAACCTAGAAGAAATGGATGAATTCCTGGAAAAACACTACCTACCTAAACTAACACATTCAGAAGTAGAACAACTAAATAGACCCATAACAAAAAAAGAGATTGAAACGGTAATCAAAAAACTCCCAACAAAAAAAAAGCCCTGGCCCGGACGGCTTCACTGCAGAGTTCTACCAAACTTTCAGAGAAGAGTTAACACCACTACTACTAAAGGTATTTCAAAGCATAGAAAATGATGGAATACTACCCAACTCATTCTATGAAGCCACCATCCCCCTGATACCAAAACCAGATAAAGACATTACAAAAAAAGAAAGTTATAGACCTATATCCCTCATGAACATAGATGCAAAAATCCTCAACAAAATTCTAGACAATAGAATCCAACAACACATCAAAAAAATAATTCACCATGATCAAGTGGGATTTATACCAGGTATGCAAGGCTGGTTTAATATCAGAAAAACCATTAATGTAATCCATCACATAAATAAAACAAAAGACAAAGACCACATGATCTTATCAATTGATGCAGAAAAGGCATTTGACAAAGTCCAACACCCATTCATGATAAAAACTCTTACCAAAATAGGAATTGAAGGAAAATTCCTCAACATAATAAAGGGCATCTATGCAAAGCCAACAGCCAATATCACTCTAAATGGAGAGAAGCTGAAAGCATTTCCCTTGAGAACGGGAACCAGACAAGGATGCCCTTTATCACCGCTCTTATTCAACATCGTGCTTGAAGTCCTAGCCAGGGCAATTAGTCTAGACAAAGAAATAAAAGGTGTCCGGATTGGCAAGGAGGAAGTAAAGTTATCATTATTTGCAGATGACATGATCTTATACACAGAAAACCCTAAGGAATCCTCCAGAAAACTACTGAAACTAATAGAAGAGTTTGGAAGAGTCTCAGGTTATAAAATAAACATACAAAAATCACTTGGATTCCTCTACATCAACAAAAAGAACACCGAAGAGGAAATAACCAAATCAATACCATTCACAGTAGCCCCCAAGAAGATAAAATACTTAGGAATAAATCTTACCAAGGCTGTAAAAGACCTATATAAAGAAAACTACAAAGCTCTACTACAAGAAATTCAAAAGGACATACTTAAGTGGAAAAACACACCTTGCTCTTGGATAGGAAGACTTAACATAGTAAAAATGTCTCTTCTCCCAAAAGCCATCTATACATATAACGCACTTCCGATCCAAATTCCAATGTCATATTTTAAGGGGATAGAGAAACAAATCACCAATTTCATATGGAAGGGAAAGAAGCCCCGGATAAGCAAAGCATTACTGAAAAAGAAGAAGAAAGTGGGAGGCCTCACTCTACCTGATTTCAGAACCTATTATACAGCCACAGTAGTCAAAACAGCCTGGTACTGGTACAACAACAGGCACGTAGACCAATGGAACAGAATTGAGAACCCAGATATAAATCCATCCACGTATGAGCAGCTGATATTTGACAAAGGACCAGTGTCAGTTAATTGAGGAAAAGATAGCCTTTTTAACAAATGGTGCTGGCATAACTGGATATCCATTTGCAAAAAAATGAAACTGGACCCATACCTCACACCATGCAGAAAAACTAACTCCAAGTGGATCAAAGACCTAAACATAAAGACTAAAACGATAAAGATCATGGACGAAAAAATAGGGACAACCCTAGGAGCTCTAATACAAGGCATAAACAGAATACAAAACATTACCAAAAATGCTGAAGAGAAACCCGATAACTGGGAGCTCCTAAAAATCAAACACCTATGCTCATCTAATGACTTCATCAAAAGAGTAGAAAGACCACCTACAGACTGGGAAAGAATTTTCAGCTATGACATCTCCGACCAGCGCCTGATCTCTAAAATCTACATGATTCTGTCAAAACTCAACCCCAAAAAGACAAACAACCCAATCAAGAAGTGGGCAAAGGATATGAACACACATTTCACTAAAGAAGATATTCAGGCAGCCAAGAGATACATGAGAAAATGCTCTCGACTATTAGCCATTAGAGAATTGCAAATTAAAACTACGATGAGATTCCATCTCACACCAGCAAGGCTGGCATTAATCCAAAAAACACAAAATAATAAATGTTGGAGAGGCTGCGGAGAGGTTGGAACTCTTATACACTGCTGGTGTGAATGTAAAATGGTACAACCACTTTGGAAATCTATCTGGCGTTATCTTAAACAGTTAGAAATAAAACTACCATACAACCCAGAAATCCCACTCCTTGGAATATACCCTAGAGATACAAGAGCCTTCACACAAACAGATATATGCACACCCATGTTTATTGCAGCTCGGTTTACAACAGCAAAAAGCTGGAAGCAACCAAGGTGTCCATCAACGGATGAATGGGTAAATAAATTGTTGTATATTCACACAATGGAATACTACGCATCGATAAAGAACAGTGACGAATCTGTGAAACATTTCATAACATGGAGGAACCTGGAAGGCATTATGCTGAGCGAAATGAGTCAGAGGCAAAAGGACAAATATTGTATAAGACCACTATTATAAGATCTTGAGAAATAGTAAAAACTGAGAAGAACACATACTTTTGTGGTTACGAAGGGGGGAGGGAGGAAGGGAGGGAGAGGGTTTTTTATTGATTAATCAGTAGATAAGAACTGCTTTAGGTGAAGGGAAAGACAACACTCAATACATGGAAGGTCAGCTCAATTGGACTGGACCAAAAGCAGAGAAGTTTCCGGGATAAAATGAATGCTTCAAAGGTCAGCGGAGCAAGGGCGGGGGTCTGGGGACTATGGTTTGAGGGGACTTCTAAGTCAATTGGCAAAATAATTCTATTATGAAAACATTCTGCATCCCACTTTGGAATGTGGCGTCTAGGGTCTTAAATGCTAACAAGCGGCCATCTAAGATGCATCAATTGGTCTCAACCCACCTGGAGCAAAGGAAAATGAAGAACACCAAGGTCACATGACAACTAAGAGCCCAAGAGACAGAAAGGGCCACATGAACCAGAGACCTACATCATCCTGAGACCAGAAGAACTAGTTGGTGCCCGACCACAATCGATGACTGCCCTGACAGGGAGCACAACAGAGAACTCCTGAGGGAACAGGAGGTCAGTGGGATGCAGACCCCAAATTCTCATAAAAAGACCAAACTTAATGGTCTGACTGAGACTGGAGGAATCCCAGCGGCCATGCTCCCCAGACCTTCTGTTGGCACAGGACAGGAACCATCCCCGAAGACAACTCATCAGACATGAGAGGGACTGGTCAGTGGATGGGAGAGAGATGGACACTTGAGATTGTGTTGGCATCTCTTGTCTGGAGGGGGGATGGGAGGATAGAGAGAGAGGGAAGGTGGCACAATTGTCACGAAAGGAGAGACTGAAAGGGCTGACTCAATAGGGGGAGAGCAAGTGGGAGTATGGAGTAAGATGTATGTAAACTTATATGTGACAGACTGATTGGATTTGTAAACGTTCACTTGAAGCTTAATAAAAGTTAATAAAAAATAAAACAAAATAAATAAGAAGCGTCAATTCTTCTTCAGTCTTCCTTGTTTGTTGTCCACCTTTCACATGCATATGAGGTGATTGAAAATACCATGGCTTGGATCAGGCACACCTTAGTCTTCAAGGTGACATCTTTGCTTTTTAACAAAGAGCTCCCTTGCAGCTGATTTGCCCACTGCAATGCATCTTTTGATTTCTTGATGCTGCTTCCATGGGTGTAGATCTAAGTAAAATGAAATCCTTGAAAATCTCAATCTTTTCTCCATTTATCAATCTTTTCTCCATATATTGGTCCAGTTGTGAGGATTTTTGTTTTCTCTATGTTGAGGTGTAATCCATACTGAAGGCTGTGGCCTTTGATCTCCATCAGTAAGTCCTCTTCAGTTTCAGCAAGCAAGGTTGTGTCATCTGCATAACGGAAGTTGTTAATGAGTCTTCCTCCAACTCTGATGCTGCGTTCTTCTTCATATAGTTCATCTTCTCAGATTACATGCTCAGCATACAGATTAAATAGGTATGGTGAAAGGAGACAACCCTGACGCATGCCTTTTCTGACTTTAAACCAGACAATATCCCCTTGTTCTGTTCGAATGACTGCCTTTTGATTCAGGTACAGATTCCTCATAAGCACAATTAAGTGTTCTGGAATTACCGTTCTTCACAATGTTATCCATAATGTGTTATGATCCACACAGTCGAAGGTCTTGCATAGCCAATAAAACACAGGTAAACATCTTTCTGGTATTCTCTGCTTTCAGCCAGGATCCATCTGACATCAGCAATGATATCCCTGGTTCCACATCCTCTTCTAAATTCAGCTTGAATTTCTGGCACTTCCCTGTCAATATACTGCTGCAGCCACTTTTGAATGATCTTCAGCAAAATTTTGCTTACATGTGACATTGTTTGATCATTTCTGCATTCGGTTAGATCACCTTTCTTGGAAATAGGCATAAATATGGATCTCTTCTAGTTGGTTGACCAGGTAGCTGTCTTCCAAATTTCTTGGCATAGACGAGTGAGTACTTCCAGTGCTGCATCCATTTGTTGAAGCTTTTCAATTGGTATTCCATCAATTCCCGGGGCCTTGTTTTTCACCAATGCCTTCAGTGCAGCTTGGACTTCTTCCTTCAGTATCATTGGCTTCTGAACATATGTTACCTCCTGAAATGGTTGAATGTCAACCAATTCTTTCCGTATACTGATGCTGTGTATTCCTTCCACCTTCTTCTGATACTTTCTGCATGGTTTAAAATTTTCCCCATAGGATCCTTACAACTCAAGGATTGAATTTTTTCTTCATTTATTTCAGCTCAAGAAATGCTGAGTGTGTACGTCCCTTTCGGTTTTCTATCTCCAAGTCTTTGCACATGTCACCAAGGCCATAATTTCCAACTATTGATCCTTCTTTGTCTCCAACTTTCACATTCCAGTTACCAGTAATTATCAGTGCACCCTGATTGCATGTTCGGTCAATTTCAGACTGCAAAAGTTGGTAAAAATCTTCAATTTTTTCATCTTTGGCCTTAGGGGTTGGTGTATAAATTTGAATAGTAGTCTTATTAACTGGCCTTCCTTGTGGGTGAATGGATATTATCCTATCACCGATAGCATTGTACTTCAGGATAGATATTGAAATATTCTTTTTGACGATGAATTCAAAGACATTCCTCTTCAAGTTGTCATTCCGGGCATAGTAGACCACAAGATTGTCTGACTCAAAGTGACCAATACCAGTCTATTTCAGCTCACTAATGCTTAGGATATTAAACATCCATTAATAATCGGAACCTGGAATATACGAAGTATCAATCTAGGAAAATTGGAAATAATAAAAAATGAAATGGAATGCATAAACATCAATATCCTAGGCTCTCTAAGTAGTCCTTATTAATGACAATAATAGGTGACATTTAGTGAACACCTATGTCATAAATGGAATGTCAGTGGTTCAGATCTACCAGACGCTCCTTGGAAACCGTATGGAGCAGTTTTACTCTGTCATATAGGGTCGTTATGAGTCGGAATTGACTCGATGGCAACGGGTTATGTCATAAATAGTTTCAGGCACTTTATATATATTTATCATGTTATCTTCTTAATTCTCACCTCAACACCACCTAAGGAACTTATGATGAAATGCTTAATTTAGTTTTCAATTTTCAGGGGAAAGCCAGGAGCTAAAAGACTGATGAAAAACTCTTGATAATATTACCACACCAGTTGCTAATTAAGTAGTTTGATTTCAGCTATGCTGATGCAGATACTCTGTACACAGTGGAATAATAAACCTGAGCCATTGCAAACCATGCAATGCCTTGTGGTAGATCAAACCCAAAGTGATAAGGATCTTAAAGGTCATCTAAGCTAATGCTTTACTTTGCAGATGAGGAAACTAAAGCCTAAAGAAGTTGTTTTATTTGCTTGAAGTCAAGCAGTGAGTTGATGGTGTGAATAAGATTAAGTATTATAGTTCATGAATTAAGTCTGAAACACAGA
This sequence comes from Loxodonta africana, assembly GCF_030014295.1. Taxonomy (NCBI): domain Eukaryota; kingdom Metazoa; phylum Chordata; class Mammalia; order Proboscidea; family Elephantidae; genus Loxodonta; species Loxodonta africana. The sequence goes on along the minus strand of NC_087347.1, from coordinate 33,763,400 downwards.
TTATTTTCAATATTGACTTTTGCGCCTAGAGTCTAAGCTTTCTTTCGAAAAACAATTTCGGTCTTCTGACATCAAGTTTTTTGTTTGGTTAATTTTTGTGGTGTGTGTGTATGTGTGTGTGTTGTGTGTCTCACCAAATATCAGAATTGTCACCAAAAGATCAGAAAGGTCACAAAGCAGATAACATTCTCTTGGCAGTTTTGTTGATATTTTTGAACAGTTAAAAACTATTGAAATTCTCCTTGAAATCTGTATGCATCAGTTCACCTACTAAAGACAAATGATGCAGTCTTACTTGCCTATGTAATACTGAGTTCATCAGCCATGAAGAAATACCAAATGAGCTATGGTTTATTTCTTTTACAGCCAAATGGACAATTTTAAGGATCATTAAAATTATAATTTCATTTTGAATGGCTGAATGAGGACGGTGGTGGTTTCCCCAGCTGATTTCTTTCAGTCTAGTATTTGTTGCCATGAAAGCATTGCTGATTACCTTCTGAGATTTTCAGCATGATAATGATAATCAATGAATGACAATTTTGTTTTTTCAAGAAATACAAGGAAGATATTAATTGGTCCAAGTTATTAAAAGAAGATAACCAGAGTAATATTTATATTATGAATAATTAAAGTTAGATAGGGACTATTAGATGGTTGATAAATAAGAATTTTTTTTTGTTTGTTATTCTATCACCAATGAAAGCTAAAAGGTAAACATTGAATTATCAGTGTAACTATTTCTCTTAATTTAATCTTAAAAGAGAGTATAAATACTGAGTTAGAGACATTTTTGTCAAAATAATTAGATGATGTTACAGGCAGTATGGAGCCCCCTGGGTGATGTAAATGGGTAAGTAGTCAACTACTAGCTGAAAGGTTGGTAGTTCTAACCTACCTAGAGATGCCTGGGAAGGTAAACCTGGCGATCTGCTTCTGAAAGGTCACATAGCCTTGAAAACCCTATGGAATAGTTCTACTTTGCACACATGAGGTCACCGTAAGTCAAAACTGACTCAACAGCAACTAACAACAACAACATAGGCAGTGTAATGGTAATCTCTATAGTAGATGACCTAGAATAGTACCCTGGTTTTCTCACTAGTTATTCACTGTGTGACCTTAGGCGAGTTACTTGACCCACCCCCCCCACCCCATGCATTAGTTTCAGGACAATACTAGCAATTATGTCATTAAATTCAAATCATTTAGAAAGCGCCCTGGCACATAGTAAGTGCGCAATGTATACTGGGTATAATTATTATTTTCAGGATATATTTACAGGTAACTAGAGAGTTTTGTAAATAACTTTACATAGGTCATAATAATGAATGGTTCACAACCCAATGATGTTTACTGTTAGTGCAATTAACTCTCAATAACCAAATAAAACCTATACTAAATTTAAAAAAAAATCGGTAAATAATCCAATTAGACTCATTTGTAACTACACTTTTACTAATGGCAGCAAAGAAGTTTTTGTTTTTATTTTATTATTATTTTTTCTTTTGAACTGGACAAAAGCTCCTAGCCTAAAGGATCCTGATCGCAAGATTATTTTGCCTTGTCCCTAAAGTAGTCAAGGGGTCGCCATGAGTCAGAATTAACTCAACAGCAGCTAACGACAACATAGGCAGTATAATGGTCATCTCTACCTGCAGTGGCTAACCTTGAATAGCACCACTATTTGTTTTCATGGTATATATTAATTGATTTTAATTTTACTTTATATGAAACCTTTTTATGTCCTTATCATTGTCTGACTGTTTTAACACACTAAGTAACACACTCATAAGTAGGTTTAATTACTCTTCAAAGCAGGTTGTTCCATTAGTTTTTCCACTGCAGAAGCCTCATTTTATACAGCACGCTGATCAAAATACAGTGGGTGCACATATACTTGAAAATAAAAACCATTGTTTTCTGAATTGTCTTTAGCAACTCGTCAGTGTCTCCTTTCTATGGTCTGTATTGAAGAAGCTAAAAGATTGGAACTAAATTTCCAAAAATCCCTGCCATTAGAATTCACCAATGGAGGTTCCTGTGTGGGATTTGGAAGGTAGAAGAAAAGCAAAAGTTGCATAACTGTTTCTCCAGAAGTTGAAATAGGTGGGGATTTTGGCAGCTGGGAGATGTCGCAGAAGCCTGTAAGTGTTTCCTAGGAAATTATTCACCTTGGTGCCAGAAGCAGCTGTGATCAACACTGGTGTTCCCTGGAGTTCCTACAACTTCTGAACTCCTTGAAAACTAGCAGTGAACCCAAGATTTAGAAGCAGCCTTTTCTGGCCTTAAATCCCCCTGACATGCCTATGGATTTGTGAGCCCCTCATTTACTGTATTAAATGTGTTCCTACAAATATACCTTCCTGTTTGAAACACTTCAAGTTGTTTCTGTTTTCCTGACTACCTGAACCAATACAGTATTCGTTAACAAAAAGAGGGTATTTCCAAAACAATACACTTAAATACATGGCACTGCTTAGTCTTTGGGTAGCGGGAGGTGAGGACATTGTCATCAGGGAGGCTGCAAATTTGGAGACTGATGTCATGCAGTAGGAAAACATTTGAAAGGGTTAAGCTGTCACCTATGACAATTTGGAAGGTGTGTCTACTGAGCAGACCTGTGGTTATGAGAGTAGAGATTGGAAAATAGGATGTAAGTCTTGTGTGCTGGTTGTAATTGGATAAATTTGTAATAAATGTGTGCTCAGGCAGGAAACAACCAGTTATTTGCAAGCAGAAATAAAAAGGAAACAGGGCATGTCCAAGAATCTGAGGAGTTAAAGTTCTGGAAAATCTAATGACGTCTAGACCTCAGAGAGTGGGAAAGAAGATTGAAAAAGCTGTGAAGTGATAAAGGCCCATTAAGACTCAGTCTTGTAACAAAGATCAGATAAAGTGTAGGATCGGTCATCCTTCCACCTTACCCTTCCAAGCCCAATGGACTCAAAGTAACTGCCACTAAGTTTAGAGAAGCATGGGAATAAAATAAAAAAAAAAAATGATTAAACAATCCAGGCTTTAGAATTGTGTTTATGAAAGAAATTTGAATGTGGCTACTGTCTTTGGAATGGACCTGAAACAAAAAAGGTCCTGATTCAAGCAGAATCTCGTACTGAAATTTGCATGCTGGGTCAACAGCTCCCAGGATCAACATCTTTGGAAGACTGAAAGAAGTAGAATTGGGTGGAGAGAGAAGTTTAACTGCAATTAGTCACAATTAAAGCTATACTATAGGGAGCTCAGGAAGGTGGATGATCTTTTAGCATTGTTCCATATTGAGGTGAGGGACCTGGGCGTCTCATTAAACCCCTACAACAACCAGTTGTTAGATAAAGCTGCCCCCAGCATAGGAACATGACCTTTGACGAAGTAGCTCTCTTAAGCCAAGGTCAATTCCCAGAGATGCACTTAGCTGAGAGTTGTTAGCTAATAAGCTCCCAGTAGCTGAGAGAGTGAGTGGTTCAGTAATGAAGTGGGGATATGCAGCATACTATAGTGTGCATTACAGAATCCTACAATATTGTTCAGAAAATGTATTGTCAAGGAAACCATGAGCCTGAACTCAAAGGCCTTTGACTACCCAGGTACTCCGTGAAATACCTACAGCTCCAAAGAGGCCATCAGCCCCAGTGCCCCTTCAGATGTAGCTACAGAGAACAATGGACAAGGAAGATCCCTATGGAGAACATGAGTCTCAGTGAAAAATGGTGCGCAGAAAAGAATTAACGTAGCAGGCTTGAGACTGCTTTCTTTAGAAATGCCCACTTGCAAGGTTGGTCCTTGGCTGATGTCTGGAAACTTAGAATTTGGAAAGGTTCCCACCATTCTCTAATAAGAATGGTTCAATGTCCCTTAACAGTTTGTGCAAAGAATATGATTTATGCTGAACATCTGCTTTCCTTGGCTGAAATCTTGGTATGTGCTAGGCAGAGAGTGTCTACATCACCAGCCCTCTAAAAAAACCCATGGAAACTGAGTCTCTGTTGAGCTTCCCTGATAGGCATTTCACATATGTTGTCACAACTTGGTGCTCGGGAAATTAAATGTCCTGTGTGACTCCAGAGTCTCTGCGTAGTGCAAACAGTTAATGTGTTCAGCTGCTAATGAAAAGGTTGGAGGTTTGAGTGCACACAGAGTTACCTTGGAACAAAGGCCTGGTGATTTGCTTTAAAAAAAATCAGCCACTGAAAACCCTACCAAGCACAGCTGTAAACCGACACACATCAGCTTGCCATGAGTTAGAATCAACTCAATAGCAGCTGGTATTTTGTTTTGTGTGTGAGAGAGAGAGAGACTCCACTAGAAGAGGTATGGAAGCTTATGCCTGGTTTCCTCGACTTTGCTCCATGAACCTTTTTCCTTTGTTGATTTTGCTTTTTATCCTTTTGCTGCAATAAATCATAGCCATGAGTATGACTGTATGCGGTGTCCTGTGAGTCCTCGTAGTGAATTGTTGAACCTGTGGGTGGTCTTGGGGACCCTGACATAAATAGACACTCAAGTTGTTCCCATATTGTATAATCAGGGCCTAATTAAGAAATTTCCCCCATTGCCAAGGTACTGAATCTTCACAGATCCTGCCCAGCAGACTCTCAGTAGTTGTTATGGATCTGTGACTGCTGCGTGTGTCCCTTTCTATTCTCTGAATGGAAGATTTATTAGTTATCCTGTTACTGCTGCACCATTGAAAACTGGGTGTGGGTATCTTGTCCATCAGTTTCAAACCTACTTTCTATACTCTTCTTTGTGATACTGTGGCTATGACTCTGCAAATCATATTTCTACTTTTCCAGGTGGTTGTCCAGTAAGCTATGCCAACAAGGGATGCTAGCAGGAGACTAAAGGGCTGAAAGAGAAGGAAGGGGCACTATACTTCCTGTTTGCTTCTTATGTCTATTTGTGTCAGTCCAATCTCACTTTGGAAGTGTCAGTCCATTTCAGTAGCAGTAGTTGGATCCAGTTTGCAGATTTTCCCACCCTCACAGAACCGTCTTCATTGCTACTCCTCAGAAGCATCAATACCAGCTAAATAATGTCCCTTCTCAGAGGTCTGAGTCTCAACCTGTAGGGCCCTTCCTCCAAACTCAAAGATGTGAGCAGCAGCTGATCAACATCTCTTTTTCAGAACTGTGCATTTCAACTTCACAGAGCCTCTTCTTCCAGCTTCTAAACTTTAATTCAAACCTTTAGTTCTAGTGGCAGTAACTGCTTCCTGCAGTTGCCACCTCTATGACACCTTAGAGTACTCTTTATGACTCTTTACTTCTTCAAAGCTTAGTTCTAAATATGTTATATTAAATTCTCTCTTTTAAAATAGCCAGTCGATTTCTGACTCCTGACTGTGTGTGTATAGGAAAGGGAGGTACAGGGGGATGATGACAATTTATCTTATGGTTCATAAATCACCAGACCATGAAAAGCCCCACCCAAACTTAATCAAGAACATTGTACGAACTAGAGACCCCGAACTATCAACTTGCTGCAATGATTGGAAAGGACTTTGTTATCTCTGTTGGAGAGTGTGAGTGTGTTCCACATATAAAAGGAAATATGAACTATTAGGTGACTATATGGGCAGTCTGTGAGAGAGACCATCTAGCTGTTCTTTAAACTTTCCTTCTAGGTAAATAGCTAGACTACATTTCTCAGCTCCCTTGCTTTTATGTGTAGCCATATGATGATTCTGGCTCACAAAATGTAGTGAGATGTATGCCACTTCTGACTCTGGTCCAAAAAACATCCATGTTATCGTATGCCTTTTTTTCTTCTATCTCTCTGTTGGATATGAAGCTCCAAGGGCCTTGAAATCCACATGTTGAAGAGCCTGGGACCCTGGATGACGTATGGAGTAGAATCACAAACACCTCCCCACCATTATACTGACTGGACTTTTTGCGAGCACAAAGGAAACATCTGTTGTGTTAAGACACTGAGATTTCAATCTGTTATAGCAACTAGCATTACCTTAACTAATATAATTACTTAAAGTAAAGATGATTTACTTCAAGACAGTAGCATAACTCCACTTTATCTGTACTTCCATGACAGTGCTTTAATACTGAGATTATACTAACATATCCTATCCCCCTCTAAGCAAAAAGCTCCCAAGGGGTGAGATTTATATCTTCCATTTTTTATCTTCTACACATTCTAGCAAAATGTAAGGATCCAAACATATTTGTCCAACTGAATAAAGGAAAATAAAATTTAAGTCAACAGAAAAACGATACTAAGAAAGTCAACATTCATTCTCTGCTAAAATTCTTAACAAACCAGTATGATTTTTTTTAAACTAAAGCTGTTCATTGCAATGAAATTTATCATTCAAAATATTAAAGATGACTTATGCACAGGAAGCCTAAGAAAAATGACTCTAAAGAATTTCATCTTGCCATCAGACCATACAGCTGATATATTATTGGCAATGCCTGATACCAAAATACCAATGGCGTTCATAAAAGAATAACATAGCAGGCTTGAAATTGTTTTCCTTAGAAATTCCTGCTTGCAAAGTTGGTCCTTGACTGATGTCTGGAAACTTAGAGTTTGGGAGGGTTCCCACCATTCTCAAGTAAGAATGGTTCGTTCTTCCTTAACCATGCAAAGAGTATGATTTATGCAGAATACCTGCTTTCCTTCTGGGAAGGATGAAATCTTGGTATGTGCAGTAGTTAACAGCTACAGCTGCTAAGCAAAGACTCACCAGTTCAAATCCACCAGCTACTCCCTGGAAACTCTATGGGGCAGTTTTACTCTGTCCTATAGGGTTGCTAGGAGTCAGAATTGACTCAACAGAAATGAGTTTTTTAGGTAATACCAAAAGTGAGATCAGACACATGTACGGAAGCAAAAGTCAAAAATGTAGGCCAAGGAATCAAATAATAGATTTCCTAAACAAATTTAAAAGAAAATCATGCACTATTATGGGCATTTGTAGGAAATATTGGTGAAATTCCCTGAAGTAAAACGTAATGTGTAAACTAAAACTTTTTCTGAACTTAAAAATAAACTGTCAGTTTACTTTTGACAATGAGAATTTGGTATTTAGAAGCACTAAAAAAGTCATTAAAGGTACTGTTGTCTATATGAAGAAACCCCCTCCCCCCAAAGAAGAAATCTGCCCCCCCCCAAAAAAATCCAAACCCATTGTTGTTGAGTCCATTCTGCCTCATATCGTTCCTAAAGAACAGAATAGAACTGCCTCATAGGGTTTCCAAGGAACGGCTGGTGGATTTGAACTGCTGCACTTTGGCTAGCAGCCTGAGCTCTTAATCACTGTGCCACCAGAGCTCCGATATGAAGAAAGATACACTAAATTTGGAAGGCTATCTGTAAAAGCAAAGAATCCAAAAATATTAGCAAGGGGAAAAACAGTGTGTCTCTTCATAAACTAGCATATCAAAAATACCTTCAAGAACTTCTCAGCTTTCAACATGGTAAGAAATGGCTGAAGTGAAAATCCATTTGAGCTCTTGCATTTCTAGGGAATGGAAGAACACTATTCTAACAAACATTTACATGGTTAGTTACTGGCAGGTCAGTATATTTCAGCCATTGGTTTTGAGTATTCCAGACACTTAGAAAGAGAAATGTGGTTAAAGTAAAAGACATTTAACAATACTGCTAACCTAAGACAAATTCTCCCTGTTTTCTGTAAAAAGAAGCACAAATTAGAAGGGTTCACGTTTGCTTTTCACTGTGTAATTACTGTTTTCAACACAAATCTAGGAAATTAAGTTTCCTGAAAAAAAAGAAAAAGACAACAGAATGATGATACCTTCTGTTCATACAGATAACGGTGGCTGGAATAACTTTCCAGGTAAGCATTTTGATGGAAATTACTGAATCACACCCAAACTAAAGAACTGAAAACAGTACATCTGCCGTGATATTACTTGCAATAGTACAAAAATAAGGGAGATGGGGAACAGAAAAAGAGAAAACATTACTGAAAATATACTAATATGGACAGTTTAAAACAGGTGAGAAATTGAAAGCAAATACATGGAAATCATATGGATTTAAATGTACTAGATAAAATTTAGGAATCATCAGTCCCTGGAGAAGGACATCATGCTTGGTAAAGTATAGGGTCAGCAGAAAAGAGGAAGGCTCTCAATGAGACGGACTGACACAGTGGCCACAACAGTGGGCTCAGGCGTAACAATGATTGCAAGACCGGGCAGTGTTTCATTCTGTGGTACATAGGGTCTCTATGAGTTGGAACTGACTCAATGGCACCTAACAGCAACGGATAAAATTTAGATCTAGGAAAGATAACACAGTACCTGGAAGACAAAGTTACTGCTCTTTCTTTCAGTCTAGGCAAACCAGAGCTACCACTTTTTCCCTTTAGAAGTGAAAGGGAGGGGAAGGGTTGAACTTATAGTAGTCAGCAAATATTTACGCAGTGTTCATAAGAAACGAAGTGCTAGGAGAGGCTTTGGAGAAAAAAGTTGTTTTTTTTTTTTTTAATTTATTGTGCTTTAAGCGAAAGTTTACAGATCAAGTCAGTCTCTCATACAAAAACTTATACACACCTTGCTATGTACTCCTAGCTGCTGTCCCCCTAAGGAGACAGCACACTCCTCCTCTCCACTCTGTATTCCCCATGTCCATTCAATCAACGCCTGTTCCCCTCTGCCTTCTCATCACCCCTCCAGACAGGAGCTGCTCACATAGTCTCACGTGTCTACTTGAGCCAAAAAGCTCACTCCTCAGTAGTATCATTTTCTGTCTTATAGTCCAGTCCAATCCCTGTTTGAAGAGTTGGCTTCGGGAATGGTTCCAGTCTTGGGCTAACAGAGGGTCAGGGGACCATGACCTCCAGGGTCACTCTAGTCTCAGTTAGACCAATAAGGCTGGTCTTTTTACGAGAATTTGAGGTCTCCTGCTCCATCAGACATTCTCTGTTGTGTCCCTGTGTGCCCTGTTAGGGCAGTCATTGGTGGTAGCTGGGTACCATCTAGTTCTTCTGGTCTCAGGCTGATGCAGTCTCTGGTTTATATGTCCCTTTCTGTCTCTTGGGCTCAAACTTACCTTGTGTCTTTGGTGTTCTTCATTCTCCTTTGCTCCAGGTGGGTTGAAACCAATTGATACATCTTAGATGGCCACTTGCTAACATTTAAGACCCTGATGACACTCACCAAAGTGGGATACACAGCATATTCTTAACACATTTTGTTATGTCAATTGACCTAGATGTCCCCTGAAACCATGGTCCCCAGACCCCTATCCCTGCTACTCTGGCCTTCAAAGCATTTGGTTATATTCAGGAAGCTTCAGAAAGAAGATTCTTTATGAATGACAGTAATGTAGTTCATTCTAGATTCTTGAAAACATCAACACAAATTACCTAAAGAATGGAATTTTAGTAAAATTCAATAAGAAAACTTATGGGAATTTCTGGCATAAAGTAATCTTGCACAAGTCACTCAAGCTCTTTGAACCTCACCTTTCATGTCTGTAAAAAGGGACAAAATAGTAGCTAATCACAGGAAGTCGTGAAAAGTAAATGAGAGAATACATGAACACCTTACAAAATATCTTAAAGTTAATATTTTCATTGCGATTGTTTTTTATTTACAGTATCCAAATTTTATAGAATGTAAGTATCTCTCAAAATAATATATTTTGGCTGATGTTTACAAAGCAGAAGTTTACCTGCCCAAAGCTCAATTCAACATGTTTATCAAAATGGTGTGTGGGAAAAATCTTGAATTATCTTTCAAATAGAGTTGACGGACCATCAGAATCACATATAGGCTCTTTGAAAGCCAGGTAAGCATCAACAATATGCAGTATGTTTCCATAAATATAAACAGCTATTTGGCAAGCGATATATTGATTGGTGATCAATAATTGATGGCTTAAACCTTTTGTTTCCTAACATGACTGTATGTTACTTACACATAAGCACTTTACTTTGTGTTATTTACCTGTTAGGAAATTTGTTCTGGTTGACAGGTAACCATTATATTTCCCATTAAAAACAAGCACACAAAAAAAGGAAATAGTCTCCCAGTTAGTATCTTTGCGCAGAGGATAAGATTTTCATGATCACGTCACTGACTTTAATTTTGTTGTTGTTGTTAGGTGCCCTCCAGTTGGTTCCAACTCATAGCCACCCTGTGTACAACAGAACAAAATATTGCCTGGTCCTGAGCCCATCCTCACAATCCTTGCTATGTTTAAGACCATTGCTGCAGCCACTGTGTCGAGCCATCTCATTGAGGGTCTTCTTCTTTTTTGCTGACCCTCTACTTGGCCAAGGAAGATGTCCTTCTCCAGGGACTGGTCCCTCCTGATAACATGTCCAAGGTACTTGAGATGAAGTCTCACCATCCTTGTTTCTAAGGAGCATGCTGGCTATACTTTTTCCAAGACTGATTTGTTCATTCTTCTGGAAATCCATGGTATATTCAATATTCTTTGCCAACACCATAATTCAAAGACATCAATTCTTCGGTCTTCTTATTCACTGTCTAGCTTTCATACACATAAGAGGCACACCTTAGTCCTCAAAGTGACATCTTTGCTTTTTAACACTTTAAAGAGGTCTTTTGCAGCATATATGCCCAATGTAATATGTCATTTTATTTTTCGACTGGTGCTCCCATGGATGTTGATTGTGGATCCAAGTAAAATAAAACCCTTGACAACTGCAATATTTTCTCCACTGACAGTAGGAGATGCCTATATATGTAATGTAACTTCTACTCAGTAAGGGGTCAAAATATATAAGGACTCTTACAGTAAGCCATAATAAAAGAGAAAACAAATCCTTCATCACTACCTATTTTTGAGAATGTTGCTGCTAAGCATAAGAATATGTAACTCTCAAAATTGTCATTAAAAGAAGTCCACGTACAAAATTATAATAATGCAAAGTGCATATGTATAAAGTCTATTTTTGATTGTTAAAAAGTATTATTTTTTCAAAAATACTTTAAACTGTTTTCATTATAGTTTTGATGAATGTGTATAAAATGCAAACGTGTGCTCTTTTCATTGTCTGAAAATAGTTTGTGTTCAGAAAGAGCAGCCGCATTTTCATTTAAGATTTTGCCATCTGTTGCCAATTCATGTTATTCTTGTGTGTCTGCTGTGATTGCCAAGCATCATATCAATAAACAAACTCTCTTAGAGAGGGCCATAAAGTGCTAAGAATAACTAAATAAGGTAAATAGAGGTTCTGAGGATACCCCTACGTGGCACTGGTTTTCTATTTTTGTTTAGATATTAAGGGTCAACATATTATTTAGGCTGTAAACACATTCATTTATTTGCAATTGCTTTAAGAAATATTTTGTAATATTTAATGATATTGTAAGTATGGTTATTTTGAGCTATCCTATATATTAATTACCCTGGTGGTATAGTGGTTAAGAGCTATGGCTGCTAACCAAAAGGTCAGCAGTTCAAATCCAGCAGGCGCTCCTTGAAAACCCTGTGAGGCAGCTCTACTTTGTCCTATAGGGTCACTATGAGTCAGAATTGGCTCAATGGCAATGGGTTTGGTTGTTTTTTAAATATATGAATTAATTTCTGGTTATTATTAACTACTTACTAATTAATAATCACTTATTTTTGTTCACTAATGAATAATATTTTTTTACTTAAAACCCTTAAGAAAGTAATGTGATGAAACATAGCTTAATAGATAACCAGTGAAAGAAAAACAAAAATGGAAATGTTTCCTCAAGGAATAAAAGATTGTAAATGATCAGTTGTAGTAAGTACTCTGATATTTTCCTTTATAAGCCCCACTAATCCGTAGTTTCCACAGTCAATCAGTCTTCTCTCTTTTCTCCTTTGATATATTTATCTTCTTATCTAAAATTAGCCATTTTGAAGTAATGGAAATACGTGATGGAATTTTAGAGATGATATTGGCAGTTAGAGAACACCAAAGTCTAAGTTTTATTCATCTTTATATTCCCAGAACCTACTCATCCCCATGGTAGAAATTCAAAGCATATTTGTGGGTAAATATAGTAACTGATCAATCCAGTCCAGTATTTCCAAAACTTTTCACATCATGGCATACATGGAAAAAGATCATTTTATATGGCACTCTTAGGTCAATGCAGGAGACCAGTCATGGTCCGAGGTCTTGGAAGAAATACAGCCAGAATGCTTCTTAGAAGCAAAGATGGTGAGACTCTTTCTCACTAACTTCGGACATGTTATCAGGAGGGATCAGACCCTGAAGAAGGACATCATGCTTGGTAAAGGAGAGGGTCAACAAAAAAGAGGAAGGCCCTCAATGTGATGAACTAACACAGTGGCTGCAATAATGGGTTTAAATATAGCAAAGATGATGAGGATGACACAGGACTGGGCAGTGTTTAGTTCTGTAGTACATAGGGTCGCTGAGTCAGAACCAACTCAATGGCACCTAACAACAACAACAACATAGTAACCAATCAATCTAGTCTAGTATTTCTCAACCTTTTCGCATCATGGCACACATGGAAAAAGATCATTTTATATGGCAATCTTTGTTAAATGCAGGAGACCACTCATGGTCGTCACTGGCCCAAAATCTCTGTCCAGCTCAGACACTGCCCTGCTCCTTTGGAGACTGAGGACATCAATATCTTGACACACTTATAACACATTCCTGGCATTCCCAGTATGAAGTTCACAAGCTAATACTATAAAAGACCAATTCATATTGGTTTCATGCTACCAGTTGGTGTAGCTATGAAGAGTCGCAGTGAGAATCCAGAACAGATTTTTTTCAAATGGGGTTAAAAGAAAAATGTCCACGCAGCTCAAGATATGTAAGAACAGTGTACACTGTGTACATGCCCAGGTTAGGATTTCCCGAGACTCAGAAGTTTGGCCACTTCATTAGTCATAACAAAAGAATCTGGGAAACCAGTTTCACCTTGATTTATGTTGAAATGAAGGAGGAGTGGGTCATTTACATCAACTGGGGCATAAGTTCCATCATGTCCAGCAAGAGCTCCATACTTCTTATCCGCTGAGCAGTTTGCACATCCCAGATGGACAGCCTGAGATGGTGGAGAAGATCCACAGCAGACATAGGCCTACAACATGGGGCTATGACCACTTCTCCAATCACCGCTACCTACATATTGCTTTTATAAACTCCTGACTTCGTAAATGAGACCAAGATTATAAAGTATTTGTGTCACTCCAATGTCGTAAACTCATATTATAGATAAGACAGGTTGGGAGGGATCACATAATTTATCCAACTTCCTACAGATATTTAATGGCAGAGAGGAGCCAAAAGCCAAGGCTACTGAATTTTGGCTGCAAATACCCACTGGAAGATGCCAATCCCAACTGTCTTGAACATATTAACACCAGTTCCAAAGGACACTAAGTTTCTAAAGCTGAGCTCTTAACTTGTGGTAAAGAAAATTAAAAACAAAAACAAAAAAGCAGAGTAAGATATTTTTACAAGCTATTTTTTAGTATTTTTATTTACATATTTATTTTATTTCCCCATGAAGTGACCTATAACTATACCCAAATAAATACGCATCGGTAACATGAAATCAGAGACAAGTGTGGTATTTGCTTGTAGGTGCAGATTGCCTCCGATATCTGAATTTAATGGGACCTGACTACCATTTGGCTTTTGAATATCTGGTATGCTAGGTACTCTACACTAGATACTCAAAATGTTTGAAGCCATTCTGCTTTCACATCCTAGGGACTTTTTCACTGAATATACTGTACAAAGAAAAGAAAGACAATAAGCTGGTGATAAAAGAACAATTTCGGAATGCCGAAAGCAGCATGAGTGCTTTTATCTTTTATCCTCTGGATCCATTAATGATATAACAACCTTGGGCTGAAATCTTTCATGTTCTTCTTGGAATATTTTTGTTCAATTATCGGGGATACCAATTTGTCAGCCTAACAAATAGGTTCCCTTGGCTAATATTCACCCAACTCCACTGATGAATAAGGCATAAGTCATTAGCTCACTAAAATGACTTTTAGCATAGGGTGTTGCCTCTATTATCTTAATATTTAAGTAACATACTTCCTTAATATTGTCATCAAAAATAAAATCAACACCAGTAATGCTGTCAGGCTTGCTCAGTAAAATTATGGATGCATGTATGGAGTAAAGCACTTACATAACAGGAGATAATCTATCAACTATAACATCAGAATACTGTGGCAAGGGTGGGAATGAAGTGAACATGAAGTGGCGTGTGAGGGGGACAATACACTCATTAACAAGGAACCAGTGGAACATCTTGGATCAGCAAAGTTCTGACTCATGTTGCAAAAGAAAACTTCCTAATTCCCACACTACACCCTTCTCCCTCTGTCATTTATAATTAGATCAGAGTAGATATTCCAAGGAGTTACTAGAGCATTTCATTTCTTTATTCAATAAATATTATTGACCAACTACTATATGTTCTAGAACGATTAAAGAAAACAAGGCTTCTTTCCTCATGAAGCTTACATTCTAAACGTGCCAGTTGATAATAAGTACTATGAAAATAAATAAAGCAAGATAAGGAAATAGAATGGTGGGATCAAGGTCATTTTCAGATGGGGTGACTAGGAAGCGCTCTCTAAGCAGGTGATGAATAGACAGAAACCCAGAAGAATTGAGGAAGCAGCCATGTAACTCTAGGGAAAACAGACATTTAAGCAGAAGGAACAAGTATAGAGGACCTCAGATGAGAACGTGCTGGCTTGTTTGAGGAACACAGAGGCAGCCAATGTGAGTGCAGTATGGTGAGTGCCAGGAAATGGGGATGGGAAGCAATGCAGTGGGGAACAGGGAGTCATCATGCAGTGCTGCTGGGAAGGCTATGGCAAGGACAGTGGAGAGAGACTGAAACAGAGAATAACTGTAACATCAAAGTCCAAAGGGATGAGACTCAATGCACAAGTGGAGGGGTGATCTTAACTAGGGACAGGGGCAGTGTGTCTACTGTTACAAGAGGACGGCAAAGTATAAGGAAACTGGTGCAGGTAGAAGGGTGGAGACAGGTATAAAAATGAGGAACTTGATTTTCACGGCTCTATTTTCTTAGAGAAATAAAAGCAATGTGATCAGCTGAGACTGAGGAGGAGAGAGGGAATGTTGGAAGTTTCAGGTTTAAGGAGAAAATGTGAAATAAATATGTGGGAGAATGAATGGACCTGGAAGGTGAAGGAGGATTTCTGGACAACACTGAGGACCCCCTTCAGATTTGTGATTGCCATCTTAGCATGTGCCCAGTCAGCGTAGCTATGGGTTGTTCTCTAGCCACAAGGAGCTCCTCAGGTGCAGTGGAGAAGAGGTAGAAAATTGGATTCATTCGGTTTCTGGGTTTGGAGCAAGAACATCAGGTGAGGGGAGCAAGGAAGCTGAAAATGATTACAATGACTGATCTTAGAATGTAAGGCAGTGGAGTGAGGATAAAATGGTGTGACTGATGGTGAGAAAATTAGGCAATGAATTGGAAATCCTGGTGTGGTTGAAGTGAACTTGGGATATTGCCTGGAGAACTGAAAGATAACTTGAATTCTGTGCCAGAAATTTAAGAAAAGGCCTTGACTAGATGGTGTCCAGCTACCACTGCTGACCACTCTGACCAGGAGCAGAATAGAAAGTCCCAGGTAGAATGGGTAAAAAACGTATGGAAAAAAAAAAAAAAACAAACCCAAGGCTATCGTCCTAAGACAACCTTCTTACTTGAAACTATAGATACTCCCTTTCAGCCAAATAATATAACCAAAAACTCATTGACATCGAGTTGATTCCAACTCATAGCCACGCTATAGGACAGATTTGAATTGCCCCATAGGGTTTTCAAGGAGTGCCTGGTGGATTTGAACTGCCGACCTTTTGGTTAGCAGCCTAACTCTGAATCACTAAGCTACCAGGGCTTCCAGATAATACAGATGGGGCTGTAAAACCAAGAATAACATCAATGAAGAATGTGATCCTTAGAACAACTGACTATAGGAGACCAAAAGGGCAACGTTTGCCCAAAACCAAAGATGAGAAGGCAGGAAGGGATGAGGAAACCAGGCTAATGGAAATAGGGAACACGTGGAGGGAATGGAAAAAGTGCCAACACATTGCGGGGATTGCGATCAAGGTCACGGAACAATTTGTGTAAGAATAATTGATTGGAAAACTAATTTGCTATGTAAACTTTCACCTAAAGCACAATAAAAAATGTTCGAAATAAAAAAAGAAAAGGCTTTGAGAGGGCTGGAAACTCAGTCTAAATGTAGAGTAAAAGTGGTGATAAAGTCTTTCTCCTGAGTGCCTTGTAAAGCACTCAGTAGAAACAAACCAAAGAAAAGAAAGAAAGCAATGCAAAGCAAAACAAAACAAAACAAAATGATGGCTTTACCCACAGAAATATAATCACGATCACTGCTTTTTGTTTCCTAGTAGCTGAAGTTGGTGAGTTTAATAAAAAAATATATGTAAAGGCCTCTTGCTGCTAGAGAATAAAATTAAAATTCTGTGCTTTGATTTCCTGGAAAAAAAAATTCTTTCAACACTCAACAAAACCATAAATTTTTCTCTTATTCAGGTACTTCAGGTGTCTGGTGAATTACTTTTTTTTTCCCTAACTCTCATGGTCTGAATTTCTTTACCAGGCTAAAAAGATCTTTTCTTGTTTTGGTAGTTCCCAGCAAAAAAAAAAAAAAAAATTTTTTTTTCTATAATTATTAGACCCCGAGAGAGGCAATTTGCTTTTTCTTTGAGTCCCTTGTATTCCTTCTTACTTTGAAATGTTTTCTCAAATTCCATGTTTTAAAACCTTATCTTGACAAGTTATCTTAGCAGGTGGGGAAGCAACTCTGAAACTGATGGATTAAGTGGTTAATTAAATATAATTTAAAAATATTATTAGTAAATAAACATAATTTAATCAATAAATATACTTTTTCTACCTTTAATTGAGCTTATGACCATAAAGACTTACGTAAAGATTCTCATTACTCAAGTTAGGTGATACATGTACTAAGTATATTGAACTGACAGTGAGGCAACTCAACACAGCCTCCATAAAGTAATTTTGAAATACGATGTTCTTCTGCACATGTTGGATTGGACTAACTGTAGGAAAGCGGTGTTCTATGAACTCAAATAGCTGTGGCATATATTTCATCAGAAAGTATGATATAATCATAACCAAGAAGGATGACATCTAATAGTTACATTCTTTTAGGCCTAAAAAAAAAAAAAAAAAAAAAAAACTATGTAACAGTGGTATATTGTCCAAAAACAACCAAACCTGTTGCCATCAGGCCGATTCCAACTCATCCCTCAATGTTGAATCCATCCCCTATTGCAATATTGAGAGCAAAAGAGCAGAAGCTTATGCCGAACTTTGAAAGGCAATACTGAAAACAAATACATGTATGCGAGAAAAGAATGGAGGCTCCAAATACCCTGTATACAAAGGGGTAAGGTGATCTCTATCACCTTTTATGAAAGGTATCTGCACCTTCACTGTAACAACGCACTTAACAAGCATTAATGGAAACTTTGGCATTTTACAAAAGTAAACGTAGCATTACAATTTTGTGAAATATTCAGCATTATGAAAAAAAAATCCACATACAAAAATAATTAAAAAAATCATCCAATAGGAAGGTTCTGGCATCAGGATTAAACAAAAACCAAACCCAGTGCAGGCCAGTCAACTCATAGCCACCCTATAGTGCAGAGTAGAACTACCCCAAAGGTTTTCCAAGGCTGTAAATCTTTACAGAAGCAGACTGCCACATCTATCTCCGCAGAGCAGCTACTGGGTTCGAATAGCTAAACTTTTGGTTAGCAGCTTAGTGCTTTAACCACTGTACCACCTTTAACGGGTGTTATTTTACATTTCTTGCTTCTCCTCTCCCTCCTGTTTCCACACCCTCTTCTCTCTCAATCTCTTTCTCACCCTCCTTTTTTCCCCTCTCTCCTCTCTTGTTCTTTCTCTAATCCTGAACTATTACAGATATGGCTGAAATCCCACCTCTGTACTTTCTCTTTCCCTCTGTTTCCAAACTGAGAAATAGTTTCCTCTATCTGTCTGATATAGTGCTGGAAGATGAGCCCCTCATGTTGGAAGGCACTCAAAAAATGACTGGGGAAGAGCTGCCTCCTCGAAGTAGAGTTGACCTTAACATGCATGGAGTCAAGCTTTCAAGACCTTCATTTC